>NW_024607714.1:0-34778 GCF_018296145.1 Oncorhynchus tshawytscha | reverse complement strand
TTAATATAATGAAAGTAGATGGTAGACCAGGGTAATATAATGACAGTAGATGGTAGACCAGGTTAATATAATGACAGTAGATGGTAGACCAGGGTAATATAATGACAGTAGATGGTAGACCAGGGTAATATAATGACAGTAGATGGTAGACCAGGGTAATATAATGACAGTAGATGGTAGACCAGGTTAATATAATGACAGTAGATGGTCGACCAGGGTAATATAATGACAGTAGAGGGTAATATAATAACAGTAGATGGTAGACCAGGGTAATATAATGACAGTAGAGGGTAGGCCAGGGTAATATAATGACAGTAGATGGTAGACCAGGTTAATATAATGACAGTAGATGGTAGACCAGGGTAATATCATGATAGTAGATGGTAGACCAGGTTAATATAATGACAGTAGATGGTATACCAGGGTAATATAATGTCAGTAGAGGGTAGACCAGTGTAATCTAGTGACAGTAGATGGTAGACCAGGGTAATATAATGGCAGTAGAGTTTAGACCAGGGTAATATAGTGACAGTAGATGGTAGACCAGTGTAATACAATGACAGTAGATGGTAGAACAGGGTAATATAGTGACAGTAGATGGTAGACCAGGGTAATATAATGACAGTAGATGGTAGACCAGTGTAATCGAATGACAGTAGATGTTAGACCAGGGTAATATAGTGACAGTAGATGGTAGACCAGGGTAATATAATGACAGTAGACAGTAGAACAGGGTAATATAATGACAGTAGATGGTAGACCAGGGTAATATAATGACAGTAGATGGTAGACCAGGTTAATATAATGACAGTAGATGGTAGACCAGGGTAATATAATGACAGTAGATGGTAGACCAGGTTAATATAATGACAGTAGATGGTAGACCAGGTAATATAATGACAGAAGATGGTAGACCAGGGTAATATAATGACAGTAGATGTTTAGACCAGGGTAATATAATGACAGTAGATGGTAGACCACGTTAATATAATGACAGTAGATGGTAGACCAGGGTATATAATGACAGTAGATGGTAGACCAGGTAATATAATGACAGTAGATGGTGACCAGGGTAATATAATGACAGTAGATGGTAGACCAGGGTAATATAATGACAGTAGATGGTAGACCAGGTTAGACCAGGGTAATATAATGACAGTAGATGGTAGACCAGGGTAATATAATGACAGTAGAAGGTAGACCAGGGTAATATAATGACAGTAGATGGTAGACCAGGGTAATATAATGACAGTAGATGGGTAGACCAGGGTAATATAATGACAGTAGAGGGTAATATAATAACAGTAGATGGTAGACCAGGGTAATATAATGACAGTAGATGGTAGACCAGGGTAATATAATGACAGTAGATGGTAGACCAGGGTAATATCATGATAGTAGATGGTAGACCAGGTAATATAATGACAGTAGATGGTAGACCAGGGTAATATAATGACAGTAGAGGGTAGACCAGTGTAATCTAGTGACAGTAGATGGTAGACCAGGGTAATATAATGGCAGTAGAGTTTAGACCAGGGTAATATAATGACAGTAGATGGTAGACCAGGGTAATATAATGACAGTAGATGGTAGACTAGGTAATATAATGACAGTAGATGGGTAGACCAGGGTAATATAATGACAGTAGATGGTAGACCAGGGTAATATAATGACAGTAGATGGTAGACCAGGGTAATATAATGACAGTAGAGGTAATATAATGACAGTAGATGGTAGACCAGGGAATATAATGACAGTAGATGGTAGACCAGGGTAATATAATGACAGTAGATGGTAGACCAGGGTAATATAATGACAGTAGATGGTAGACCAGGGTAATATAATGACAGTAGAGGTAGACCAGGGTAATATAATGACAGTAGATGGTAGACCAGGGTAATATAATGACAGTAGATGGTAGACCAGGGTAATATAATGACAGTAGATGGTAGACCAGGTAATATAATGACAGTAGATGGGTATATCAGGGTAATATAATGACAGTAGATGGTAGACCAGGGTAATATAATGACAGTAGATGGTAGACCAGGGTAATATAATGACAGTAGATGGTAGACCAGGGTAATATAATGACAGTAGATGGTAGACCAGGGTAATATAATGACAGTAGATGGTAGACCAGGGTAATATAATGACAGTAGATGGTAGACCAGGGTAATATAATGACAGTAGATGGTAGACCAGGGTAATATAATGACAGTAGATGGTAGACCAGGGTAATATAATGACAGTAGATGGTAGACCAGGGTAATATAATGACAGTAGATGGTAGACCAGGGTAATATAATGACAGTAGATGGTAGACCAGGGTAATATAATGACAGTAGATGGTAGACCAGGGTAATATAATGACAGTAGATGGTAGACCAGGGTAATATAATGACAGTAGATGGTAGACCAGGGTAATATAGTGACAGTAGATGGTAGACCAGTGTAATATAATGACAGTAGATGGTAGAACAGGGTAATATAATGACAGTAGATGGTAGACCAGGGTAATATAATGACAGTAGATGGTAGACCAGGTTAATATAATGAAAGTAGATGGTAGACCAGGGTAATATAATGACAGTAGATGGTAGACCAGGTTAATATAATGACAGTAGATGGTAGACCAGGGTAATATAATGACAGTAGATGGTAGACCAGGGTAATATAATGACAGTAGATGGTAGAACAGGGTAATATAATGACAGCAGATGGTAGACCAGTTTAATATAATGACAGTAAATGGTAGACCAGGGTAATATAATCACAGTAGAGGGTAATATAATAACAGTAGATGGTAGACCAGGGTAATATAATGACAGTAGAGGGTAGGCCAGGGTAATATAATGACAGTAGATGGTAGACCATGGTAATATAATGACAGTAGATGGTAGACCAGGTTAATATAATGACAGTAGATGGTAGACCAGGGTAATATCATGATAGTAGATGGTAGACCAGGTTAATATAATGACAGTAGATGGTATACCAGGGTAATATAATGTCAGTAGAGGGTAGACCAGTGTAATCTAGTGACAGTAGATGGTAGACCAGGGTAATATAATGGCAGTAGAGTTTAGACCAGGGTAATATAGTGACAGTAGATGGTAGACCAGTGTAATACAATGACAGTAGATGGTAGACCAGGGTAATATAATGACAGTAGATGGTAGACCAGGGTAATATAATGACAGTAGATGGTAGACCAGTGTAATCGAATGACAGTAGATGTTAGACCAGGGTAATATAGTGACAGTAGATGGTAGACCAGTGTAATACAATGACAGTAGACAGTAGAACAGGGTAATATAATGACAGTAGATGGTAGACCAGGGTAATATAATGACAGTAGATGGTAGACCAGGTTAATATAATGACAGTAGATGGTAGACCAGGGTAATATAATGACAGTAGATGGTAGACCAGGTTAATATAATGACAGTAGATGGTAGACCAGGGTAATATAATGACAGTAGATGGTAGACCAGGGTAATATAATGACAGTAGATGGTAGACCAGTGTAATAGAATGACAGTAGATGGTAGACCAGGGTAATATAATGACAGTAGAGGGTAATATAATGACAGTAGATGGTAGACCAGGGTAATAAAGTGACAGTAGATGGTAGACCAGGGTAATATAATGACAGGAGAGGGTAGACCAGGGTAATATTATGACAGTAGATGGAAGACCATGGTAATATAGTGACAGTAGAGGGTAGACCAGGGTAATATAATGACAGTAGATGGTTGACCAGGGTAATATAATGACAGTAGATGGTAGACCAGGGTAATATAATGAGAGTAGAGGGTAATATAATGACAGTAGATGGTAGACCAGGGTAATATAATGACAGTAGAGGGTAGGCCAGGGTAATATAATGACAGTAGATGGTAGACCAGGGTAATATATTGACAGTAGATGGTAGACCAGGTTAATATAATGACAGTAGATGGTAGATCAGGTCAATATAATGACAGTAGATGGTAGACCAGGTGAATATAATGACAGTAGATGGTAGACCAGGGTAATATAATGACAGTAGAGGTTAATATAATGACAGTAGATGGTAGACCAGGGTAATATAATGACAATAGAAGGTAGACCAGGGTAATATAATGACAGTAGATGGTAGAACAGGGTAATATAATGACAGTAGATGGTCGACCATGGTAATATAATGACAGTAGAGGGTAATATAATAACAGTAGATGGCTGACCAGGGTAATATAATGACAGTAAAGGGTAGGCCAGGGTAATATAATGACAGTAGATGTTAGACCAGGGTAATATATTGACAGTAGATGGTAGACCAGGTTAATATAATGACAGTAGATGGTACACCAGGGTAATATAATGACAGTAGAGGGTAGGCCAGGATAATATAATGACAGTAGATGGTAGAACAGGGTAATATAATGACAGTAGATGGTAGACCAGTTTAATATAATGACAGTAGATGGTAGACCAGGGTAATATCATGGCAGTAGATGGTAGACCAGGGTAATATAATGACAGTAGATGGTAGACCAGGGTATTATAATGACAGTAGATGGTAGACCAGGGTAATATAATGACAGTAGAGTTTAGACCAGGGTAATATAGTGACAGTAGAGGACAATATAATAACAGTAGATGGTAGACCAGGTTAATATAATGACAGTAGAGGGTAGACCAGGGTAATATAATGACAGTAGAGGTTAATATAAGGACAGTAGATGGTAGACCAGGGTAATATAATGACAGTAGAGGGTAGACCAGGGTAATATAATGACAGTAGAGGGTAGACCAGGGTAATGTAATGACAGTAGATGGTAGACCAGGGTAATATAATGACAGTAGAAGGTAGACCAGGGTAACATAATGACAGTATATGGTAGACCAGGGTAATATAATGACAGTAGACAACGGTAATATAATGACAGTTGAGGGTAGACCAGGGTAATACAATGACAGTCGATGGTAGAACAGGGTAATATAATGACAGTAGATGGTAGACCAGGGTAATATAATGACAGTAGAGGGTAATTTGGTCACAGTAGAAGGTAGACCAGGGTAATATAATGACAGTAGATGGTAGACCAGGTTAATATATTGACAGTAGATGGTAGACCAGGGTAATATAATGACGGTAGATGGTAGACCAGGGTAATATAATGGAAGTAGATGGTAGACCAGGGTAATATAATGACGGTAGATGGTAGACCAGGGTATTATAATGACAGTAGATGGTAGACCAGGGTAATATAATGACAGGAGATGGTAATATAATGACAGTAGATGGTAGACCAGTGTAATCTAGTGACAGTAGATGGTAGACCAGGGTAATATAATGGCTTAGTAGAGTTTAGACCAGGGTAATATAGTGACAGTAGATGGTAGACCAGGGTAATATAATGACAGTAGATGGTAGACTAGTGTAATATAATGACAGTAAATGGTAGACCAGGGTAATATATTCACAGTAGATGGTACACCAGAGTAATATAATGACAGTAGATGGTAGACCAGGGAAATATAATGACAGTAGATGGTCGACCAGGTAATATAATGACAGTAGATGGTAGACAATATAATAACAGTAGATGGTAGACCAAGGTAATATAATGACAGTAGATGGTAGACCAGGGTAATATAATGACAGTAGATGGTAGACCAGGGTAATATAATGACAGTAGAGTTTAGACCAGTGTAATATAGTGACAGTAGATGGTAGACCAGGGTAATATAATGACAGTAGATGGTAGACCAGTTCAATATAATGACAGTAGATGGTATACCAGGGTAATATAATGACAGTAGATGGGTAGACCAGGGTAATATAATGACAGTAGATGGTAGACCAGGGTAATATAATGACAGTAGAGTTTAGACCAGGGTAATATAATGACAGTAGATGGTAGACCAGGGTAATATAATGACAGTAGATGGTAGACCAGGGTAATATAATGACAGTAGATGGTAGACCAGGGTAATATAATGACAGTAGATGGTAGACCAGGGTAATATAATGACAGTAGATGGTAGACCAGGTAATATAATGACAGTAGATGGTAGACCAGGTAATATAATGACAGTAGATGGTAGACCAGGTAATATAATGACAGTAGATGGTAGACCAGGGTAATATAATGACAGTAGATGGTAGACCAGGTAATATAATGACAGTAGATGGTAGACCAGGGTAATATAATGACAGTAGATGGTAGACCAGGGTAATATAATGACAGTAGATGGTAATCAGGGTAATATAATGACAGTAGATGGTAGACCAGGGTAATATAATGACAGTAGATGGGTAGACCAGGGTAATATAATGACAGTAGATGGTAGACCAGGGTAATATAATGACAGTAGATGGTAGACCAGGGTAATATAATGACAGTAGATGGTAGACCAGGGTAATATAATGACAGTAGATGGTAGACCAGGGTAATATAATGACAGTAGATGGTAGACCAGGGTAATATAATGACAGTAGATGGTAGACCAGGGTAATATAATGACAGTAGATGGTAGACCAGGGTAATATAATGACAGTAGATGGTAGACCAGGGTAATATAATGACAGTAGACCAGGGTAATATAATGACAGTAGATGGTAGACCAGGGTAATATAATGACAGTAGATGGTAGACCAGGGTAATATAATGACAGTAGAAGGTAGACCAGGGTAATATAATGACAGTAGATGGTAGACCAGGGTAATATAATGACAGTAGATGGTAGACCAGGGTAATATAATGACAGTAGATGGTAGACCAGGGTAATATAATGACAGTAGATGGTAGACCAGGTAATATAATGACAGTAGATGGTAGACCAGGGTAATATAATGACAGTAGATGGTAGACCAGGGTAATATAATGACAGTAGATGGTAGACCAGGGTAATATAATGACAGTAGATGGTAGACCAGGTAATATAATGACAGTAGATGGTAGACCAGGGTAATATAATGACAGTAGATGGTAGACCAGGGTAATATAATGACAGTAGATGGTAGACCAGGGTAATATAATGACAGTAGATGGTAGACCAGGATGGTAATATAATGACAGTAGATGGTAGACCAGGGTAATATAATGACAGTAGATGGTAGACCAGGGTAATATAATGACAGTAGATGGTAGACCAGGGTAATATAATGACAGTAGATGGACCAGGTAATATAATGACAGTAGATGGTAGACCAGGGTAATATAATGACAGTAGATGGTAGACCAGGGTAATATAATGACAGTAGATGGTAGAGACCAGGGTAATATAATGACAGTAGATGGTAGACCAGGTAATATAATGACAGTAGATGGTAGACCAGGGTAATATAATGACAGTAGATGGTAGACCAGGGTAATATAATGACAGTAGATGGTAGACCAGGGTAATATAATGACAGTAGATGGTAGACCAGGGTAATATAATGACAGTAGATGGTAGACCAGGGTAATATAATGACAGTAGATGGTAGACCAGGGTAATATAATGACAGTAGATGGTAGACCAGGGTAATATAATGACAGTAGATGGTAGACCAGGGTAATATAATGACAGTAGATGGTAGACCAGGTAATATAATGACAGTAGATGGTAGACCAGGGTAATATAATGACAGTAGATGGTAGAACCAGGGTAATATAATGACAGTAGATGGTAGACCAGGGTAATATAATGACAGTAGATGGTAGACCAGGGTAATATAATGACAGTAGATGGTAGACCAGGTAATATAATGACAGTAGATGGTAATGACAGTAGATGGTAATATAATGACTAGATGGTAGACCAGGGTAATATAATGACAGTAGATGGTAGACCAGGGTAATATAATGACAGTAGATGGTAGACCAGGGTAATATAATGACAGTAGATGGTAGACCAGGGTAATATAATGACAGTAGATGGTAGACCAGGTAATATAATGACAGTAGATGGTAGACCAGGGTAATATAATGACAGTAGATGGTAGACCAGGGTAATATAATGACAGTAGATGGTAGACCAGGGTAATATAATGACAGTAGATGGTAGACCAGGTTAATATAATGACAGTAGATGGTAGACCAGGGTAATATAATGACAGTAGATGTAGACCAGGGTAATATAATGACAGTAGATGGTAGACCATGGTAATATAATGGCAGTAGAGGGTAATATAATAACAGTAGATGGTAGACCAGGGTAATATAATGACAGTAGATGGGTAGACCAGGGTAATATAATGACAGTAGATGGTAGACCAGGGTAATATATTGACAGTAGATGGTAGACCAGGTAATATAATGACAGTAGATGGTAGACCAGGGTAATATAATGACAGTAGATGGTAGAGCAGGGTAATATAATGACAGTAGATGGTAGACCAGGGTAAAATAATGACAGTAGAGGCTAATTTGGTCACAGTAGATGGTAGACCAGGGTAATATAATGACAGTCAATGGTAGACCTGGGTAATATAGTGACAGTAGATGGTAGACCAGGGTAATATAATGACAGTAGAAGGTAATATAGTGACAGTAGAGGGTAGACCAGGGTAATATTATGACAGTAGATGGTAGACCATGGTAATATAGTGACAGTAGAGGGTAGACCAGGGTAATATAATGACAGTAGATGGTAGACCAGGGTAATATAATGACAGTAGATGGTAGACCAGGGTAATATAATGACAGTAGAGGTTAATATAATGACAGTAGATGGTAGACCAGGGTAATATAATGACAGTAGATGGTAGACTAGTGTAATATAATGACAGTAAATGGTAGACCAGGGTAATATATTCACAGTAGATGGTAGACCAGGTAATATAATGACAGTAGATGTAGACCAGGGTAATATAATGACAGTAGATGGTCGACCATGGTAATATAATGGCAGTAGAGGGTAATATAATGACAGTAGATGGTAGACCAGGGTAATATAATGACAGTAGAGGGTAGACCAGGGTAATATAATGACAGTAGATGGTAGACCATGGTAATATAATGACAAGAGAGGGTAATATAATGACAGTAGATGGTAGACCAGGTAATATAATGACAGTAGACAGGATGGTAGGCCAGGGTAATATAATGACAGTAGATGGTAGACCAGGGTAATATAATGACAGTAGATGGTAGACCAGGTTAATATAATGACAGTAGATGGTAGACCAGGTAATATAATGACAGTAGATGGTATACCAGGGTAATATAATGACAGTAGATGGTAGACCAGGGTAATATAATGACAGTAGAGCTAGACCAGGGTAATATAGGTACAGTAGATTGTAGACCAGGGTAATATAATACAGTAGATGGTAGACCAGGGTAATATAATGACAGTAGATGGTAGACCAGGTTAATATAATAACAGTAGATGGTAGACCAGGGTAATATAATGGTAGAAGTAGAGTTTAGACCAGGGTAATATAGTGACAGTAGATGGTAGACTAGGTTAATATAATGACAGTAGATGGTAGACCAGGGTAATATAATGACAGTAGATGGTAGACCAGGGTAATATAATGACAGTAGATGGTAGACCAGGGTAATATAATGACAGTAGATGGTAGACCAGGGTAATATAATGACAGTAGATGGTAGACCAGGGTAATATAATGACAGTAGATGGTAGACCAGGGTAATATAATGACAGTAGATGGTAGACCAGGGTAATATAATGACAGTAGATGGTAGACCAGGGTAATATAATGACAGTAGATGGTAGACCAGGTAATATAATGACAGTAGAGGGTAATAAATATAATGACAGTAGATGGTAGACCAGGGTAATATAATGACAGTAGAGGGTAGACCAGGGTAATATAATGACAGTAGATGGTTGACCAGGGTAATATAATGACAGTAGATGGTAGACCAGGGTAATATAATGACAGTAGATGGTAGACCAGGGTAATATAATGACAGTAGATGGTAGACCAGGGTAATATAATGACAGTAGATGGTAGACCAGGGTAATATAATGACAGTAGATGGTAGACCAGGGTAATATAATGACAGTAGATGGTAGACCAGGGTAATATAATGACAGTAGATGGTAGACCAGGGTAATATAGTGACAGTAGATGGTAGACCAGGGTAATATAATGACAGTAGATGGTAGACCAGGGTAATATTATGACAGTAGATGGAAGACCATGGTAATATAGTGACAGTAGATAATGACAGTAGATGGTAGACCAGGGTAATATAATGACAGTAGAGGGTAGACCAGGGTAATATTATGACAGTAGATGGTAGACCATGGTAATATAGTGACAGTAGAGGGTAGACCAGGGTAATATAATGACAGTAGATGGTAGACCAGGGTAATATAATGACAGTAGAGGTTAATATAATGACAGTAGATGGTAGACCAGGGTAATATAATGACAGTAGATGGTAGACTAGTGTAATATAATGACAGTAAATGGTAGACCAGGGTAATATATTCACAGTAGATGGTAGACCAGAGTAATATAATGACAGTAGATGTAGACCAGGGTAATATAATGACAGTAGATGGTCGACCATGGTAATATAATGACAGTAGAGGGTAATATAATGACAGTAGATGGTTGACCAGGGTAATATAATGACAGTAGATGGTAGACCAGGGTAATATAACGACAGTAGAGGGTAATATAATGACAGTAGATGGTAGACCAGGGTAATATAATGACAGTAGAGGGTAGGCCAGGGTAATATAATGACAGTAGATGGTAGACCAGGGTAATATAATGACAGTAGATGGTAGACCAGGGTAAAATAATGACAGTAGAGGCTAATTTGGTCACAGTAGATGGTAGACCAGGGTAATATAATGACAGTCAATGGTAGACCTGGGTAATATAGTGACAGTAGATTGTAGACCAGGGTAATATAATGACAGTAGAGGGTAATATAGTGACAGTAGAGGGTAGACCAGGGTAATATAATGACAGTAGATGGTAGACCAGGGTAATATAATGACAGTAGATGGTAGAGCAGGGTAATATAATGACAGTAGATGGTAGACCAGGGTAATATAATGACAGTAGATGGTAGACCTGGGTAATATAATGACAGTAGAGGTTAATATAATGACAGTAGATGGTAGACCAGGGTAAGATAATGATAGTAGATGGTAGACTAGTGTAATATAATGACAGTAAATGGTAGACCAGGGTAATATATATGACAGTAGATGGTAGACCAGAGTAATATAATGACAGTAGATGTAGACCAGGGTAATATAATGACAGTAGATGGTCGACCATGGTAATATAATGGCAGTAGAGGGTAATATAATAACAGTAGATGGTAGACCAGGGGTAATATAATGACAGTAGAGGGTAGACCAGGGTATATAATGACAGTAGATGGTAGACCATGGTAATATAATGACAAGAGGTAGACCAGGTAATATAATAACAGTAGATGGTAGACCAGGGTAATATAATGACAGTAGAAGGGTAGACCAGGGTAATATAATGACAGTAGATGGTAGACCAGGGTAATATAATGGCAGTAGAGCTTAGACCAGGGTAATATAGGTACAGTAGATTGTAGACCAGGGTAATATAATGACAGTAGATGGTAGACCAGGGTAATATCATGACAGTAGATGGTAGACCAGGTTAATATAATAACAGAAGATGGTATACCAGGGTAATATAATGGAAGTAGAGTTTAGACCAGGGTAATATAGTGACAGTAGATGGTAGACTACGTTAATATAATGACCTTAGAAGGTAGACCAGGGTAATATAGTGACAGTAGATGGTAGACCAGGGTAATATAATGACAGTAGATGGTGGACCAGGGTAATATAATGACAGTAGATGGTAGACCAGGGTCATATAATGGCAGCAGAGTTTAGACCAGGGTAATATAGTGACAGTAGATGGTAGACTAGGTTAATATAATGACAGTAGAAGGTAGACCAGGGTAATATAATGACAGTAGATGGTAGACCAGGATAATATAATGACAGTAGATGGGTCGACCATGGTAATATAATGACAGTAGAGGGTAATATAATAACAGTAGATGGTAGACCATGGTAATATAATGACAGTAGATGGTAGACCATGTAATATAATGACAGTAGTTTAATATAATGACAGTAGATGGTAGACTAGGTAATATCATGATAGTAGATGGTAGACCAGGTTAATATAATGACAGTAGATGGTATACCAGGGTAATATAATGACAGTAGAGGGTAGACCAGTGTAATATAGTGACAGTAGATGGTAGACCAGGGTAATATAATGGCAGTAGAGTTTAGACCAGGGTAATATAGTGACAGTAGATGGTAGACCAGGGTAATATAATGACAGTAGATGGTAGACTAGTGTAATATAATGACAGTAGAGGGTAGACCAGGGTAATATAATGACAGTAGATGGTAGACCAGGGTAATATAATGACAGTAGATGGTAATACCAGGGTAATATAATGACAGTAGATGGTAGACCAGGTAATATAATGAACAGTAGATGGTAGACCAGGGTAATATAATGACAGTAGATGGTAGGCCAGGGTAATATATTGACAGTAGATGGTAGACCAGGGTAATATATTGACAGTAGATGGTAGACCAGGTTAATATAATGACAGTAGATGGTAGACCAGGTCAATATAATGACAGTAGATGGTAGACCAGGGTAATATAATGACAGTAGATGGAAGACCAGGGTAATATAATGACAGTAGATGGTAGACCAGGGTAATATAATGACAGTAGATGGTAGACCAGGGTAATATAATGACAGTAGATGGTAGACCAGGGTAATATAATGACAGTAGATGGTAGACCAGGGTAATATAATGACAGTGACAGTAGACCAGGTAATATAATGACAGTAGATGGTAGACCAGGGTAATATAATGACAGTAGATGGTAGACCAGGTCAATATAATGACAGTAGATGGTATACCAGGGTAATATAATGACAGTAGATGGTAGACCAGGGTAATATAATGACAGTAGATGGTAGACCAGGTAATATAATGACAGTAGATGGTAGACCAGGGTAATATAATGACAGTAGATAATATAGGACAGGTAGAGGGTATATGACAGTAGATGGTAGACCAGGGTAATATAATGACAGTAGATGGTAGACCATGGTAATATAATGACAGTAGATGGTAGACCAGGGTAATATAATGACAGTAGATGGTAGACCAGGGTAATATAATGACAGTAGATGGTAGACCTGGGTAATATAATGACAGGTAGACCAGGTAATATAATGACAGTAGATGGTAGACCAGGGTAATATAATGACAGTAGATGGTAGACCAGGTAATATAATGACAGTAGATGGTAGACCAGGGTAATATATGACAGTAGATGGTAGACCAGAGTAATATAATGACAGTAGATGTAGACCAGGGTAATATAATGAGTAGATGGTCGACCATGGTAATATAATGACAGTAGAGGGTAATATAATAACAGTAGATGGTAGACAGTAGATGGGTAATATAATGACAGTAGATGGTAGACCAGGGTAATATAATGACAGTAGATGGTAGACCAGGTAATATAATGACAAGTAGAGGGTAATATAATATAACAGTAGATGGTAGACCAGGGGTAATATAATGACAGTAGAAGGACAGTATGGTAGGGTAATATAATGACAGTAGATGGTAGACCAGGGTAATATAATGACAGTAGAGGTAGACCAGGGTAATATAGGTGACAGTAGATGGTAGACCAGGGTAATATAATGACAGTAGATGGTAGACCAGGGTAATATCAATGACAGTAGATGGTAGACCAGGTTAATATAATGACAGAAGATGGTATACCAGGGTAATATAATGAAGTAGAGTTTAGACCAGGGTAATATAGTGACAGTAGATGGTAGACTACGTTAATAATAAATGACAGTAGAAGGTAGACCAGGGTAATATAGTGACAGTAGATGGTAGACCAGGGTAATATAATGACAGTAGATGGTGGACCAGGGTAATATAATGACAGTAGATGGTAGACCAGGGTCATATAATGGCAGCAGAGTTTAGACCAGGGTAATATAGTGACAGTAGATGGTAGACTAGGTTAATATAATGACAGTAGAAGGTAGACCAGGGTAATATAATGACAGTAGATGGTAGACCAGGGTAATATAATGACAGTAGATGGTCGACCATGGTAATATAATGACAGTAGAGGGTAATATAATAACAGTAGATGCTAGACCAGGGTAATATAATGACAGTAGATGGTAGACCAGGTTAATATAATGACAGTAGATGGTAGACCAGGGTAATATCATGATAGTAGATGGTAGACCAGGTTAATATAATGACAGTAGATGGTATACCAGGGTAATATAATGTCAGTAGAGGGTAGACCAGTGTAATCTAGTGACAGTAGATGGTAGACCAGGGTAATATAATGGCAGTAGAGTTTAGACCAGGGTAATATAGTGACAGTAGATGGTAGACCAGGGTAATATAATGACAGTAGATGGTAGACTAGTGTAATATAATGACAGTAGAGGGTAGACCAGGGTAATATAATGACAGTAGATGGTAGACCAGGGAAATATAATGACAGTAGATGGTCGACCATGGTAATATAATGACAGTAGAGGGTAATATAATAACAGTAGATGGTAGACCAGGGAAATATAATGACAGTAGATGGTAGGCCAGGGTAATATATTGACAGTAGATGGTAGACCAGGGTAATATATTGACAGTAGATGGTAGACCAGGTTAATATAATGACAGTAGATGGTAGACCAGGTCAATATAATGACAGAAGATGGGTATACCAGGGTAATATAATGACAGTAGATGGAAGACCAGGGTAATATAATGACTGTAGATGGTAGACCAGGGTAATATAATGACAGTAGATGGTAGACCAGGGTAATATAATGACAGTAGATGGTAGACCAGGGTAATATAATGACAGTAGATGGTAGACCAGGGTAATATAATGACAGTAGACGGTAATATAATGACAGTAGATGGTAGACCAGGGTAATATAATTACAGTAGATGGTAGACCAGGTCAATATAATGACAGTAGATGGTATACCAGGGTTATATATTGACAGTAGATGGTAGACCAGGGTAATATAATGACAGTAGATGGTAGACCAGGTTAATATAATGACAGTAGATGGTATATCAGGGTAATATAATGACAGTAGATGGTCGACCATGGTAATATAATGACAGTAGAGGGTAATATAATAACAGTAGATGGTAGACCAGGGTAATATAATGACAGTAGAGGGTAGGCCAGGGTAATATAATGACAGTAGATGGTAGACCATGGTAATATAATGACAGTAGATGGTAGACCAGGTTAATATAATGACAGTAGATGGTAGACCAGGGTAATATCATGATAGTAGATGGTAGACCAGGTTAATATAATGACAGTAGATGGTAGACCAGGGTAATATAATGACAGTAGATGGTAGACCAGGGTAATATAATGACAGTAGATGGTAGACCAGGGTAATATAATGACAGTAGATGGTAGACCAGGGTAATATAATGACAGTAGATGGTAGACCAGGGTAATATAATGACAGTAGATGGTAGACCAGGGTAATATAATGACAGTAGATGGTAGACCAGGGTAATATAATGACAGTAGATGGTAGACCAGGTAATATAATGACAGTAGATGGTAGACCAGGATAATATAATGTACAGTAGATGGTAGACCAGGGTAATATAATGACAGTAGATGGTAGACCAGGGTAATATAATGACAGTAGATGGTAGACCAGGGTAATATAATGACAGTAGATGGTAGACCAGGGTAATATAATGACAGTAGATGGTAGACCAGGGTAATATAATGACAGTAGATGGTAGACCAGGGTAATATAATGACAGTAGATGGTAGACCAGGGTAATATAATGACAGTAGATGGTAGACCAGGGTAATATAATGACAGTAGATGGTAGACCAGGTAATATAATGACAGTAGATGGTAGACCAGGGTAATATAATGACAGTAGATGGTAGACCAGGGTAATATAATGACAGTAGATGGTAGACCAGGGTAATATAATGACAGTAGATGGTAGACCAGGGTAATATAATGACAGTAGATGGTAGACCAGGGTAATATAATGACAGTAGATGGTAGACCAGGGTAATATAATGACAGTAGATGGTAGACCAGGGTAATATAATGACAGTAGATGGTAGACCAGGGTAATATAATGACAGTAGATGGTAGACCAGGGTAATATAATGACAGTAGATGGTAGACCAGGGTAATATAATGACAGTAGATGGTAGACCAGGATGTAATATAATGACAGTAGATGGTAGACCAGGGTAATATAATGACAGTAGATGGTAGACCAGGGTAATATAATGACAGTAGATGGTAGACCAGGGTAATATAATGACAGTAGATGGTAGACCAGGGTAATATAATGACAGTAGATGGTAGACCAGGGTAATATAATGACAGTAGATGGTAGACCAGGGTAATATAATGACAGTAGATGGTAGACCATGGTAATATAATGACAGTAGAGGACCAGTAATATAATGACAGTAGATGGTAGACCAGGGTAATATAATGACAGTAGATGGTAGACCAGGGTAATATAATGACAGTAGATGGTAGACCAGGGTAATATAATGACAGTAGATGGTAGACCAGGGTAATATAATGACAGTAGATGGTAGACCAGGGTAATATAATGACAGTAGATGGTAGACCAGGGTAATATAATGACAGTAGATGGTAGACCAGGGTAATATAATGACAGTAGATGGTAGACCAGGGTAATATAATGACAGTAGATGGTAGACCAGGGTAATATAATGACAGTAGATGGTAGACCAGGGTAATATAATGACAGTAGATGGTAGACCAGGGTAATATAATGACAGTAGATGGTAGACCAGGGTAATATAATGACAGTAGATGGTAGACCAGGGTAATATAATGACAGTAGATGGTAGACCAGGGTAATATAATGACAGTAGATGGTAGACCAGGTAATATAATGACAGTAGATGGTAGACCAGGGTAATATAATGACAGTAGATGGTAGACCAGGGTAATATAATGACAGTAGATGGTAGACCAGGTAATATAATGACAGTAGATGGTAGACCAGGTAATATAATGACAGTAGATGGTAGACCAGGTAATATAATGACAGTAGATGGTAGACCAGGTAATATAATGACAGTAGATGGTAGACCAGGGTAATATAATGACAGTAGATGGTAGACCAGGGTAATATAATGACAGTAGATGGTAGACCAGGGTAATATAATGACAGTAGATGGTAGACCAGGGTAATATAATGACAGTAGATGGTAGACCAGGTAATATAATGACAGTAGATGGTAGACCAGGGTAATATAATGACAGTAGAATATAATAGACCAGGGTAATATAATGACAGTAGATGGTAGACCAGGGTAATATAATGACAGTAGATGGTCGACCATGGTAATATAATGACAGTAGAGGGTAATATAATGACAGTAGATGGTAGACCAGGGTAATATAATGACAGTAGAGGTAGACCAGGGTAATATAATGACAGTAGATGGTAGACCAGGGTAATATAATGACAGTAGATGGTAGACCAGGTAATATAATGACAGTAGATGGTAGACCAGGGTAATATAATGACAGTAGATGGTAGACCAGGGTAATATAATGACAGTAGATGGTAGACCAGGGTAATATAATGACAGTAGATGGTAGACCAGGTAATATAATGACAGTAGATGGTAGACCAGGGTAATATAATGACAGTAGATGGTAGACCAGGTAATATAATGACAGTAGATGGTAGACCAGGGTAATATAATGACAGTGACAGTAGATGGTAGACCAGGGTAATATAATGACAGTAGATGGTAGACCAGGGTAATATAATGACAGTAGATGGTAGACCAGGGTAATATAATGACAGTAGATGGTAGACCAGGGTAATATAATGACAGTAGATGGTAGACCAGGGTAATATAATGACAGTAGATGGTAGACCAGGGTAATATAATGACAGTAGATGGTCGACCAGGGTAATATAATGACAGTAGATGGTAGTAGAGGGTAATATAATAACAGTAGATGGTAGACCAGGGTAATATAATGACAGTAGAGGTAGACCAGGGTAATATAATGACAGTAGATGGTAGACCAGGTAATATAATGACAGTAGATGGTAGACCAGGGTAATATAATGACAGTAGATGGTAGACCAGGGTAATATAATGACAGTAGATGGTAGACCAGGTAATATAATGACAGTAGATGGTAGACCAGGGTAATATAATGACAGTAGATGGTAGACCAGGGTAATATAATGACAGTAGATGGTAGACCAGGGTAATATAATGACAGTAGATGGATTTCCAGGGTAATATCATGACAGTAGATGGTAGACCAGGGTAATATAATGAGAGTAGATGGTAGACCAGGGTAATATATTGACAGTAGAGGGGATACCAGGGTAATATAATGACAATAGATGGGTGTCCAGGGTAAATCATGACAGTAGATGGTAGACCAGGGTAATATAATGAGAGTAGATGGTAGACCAGGGTAATATAATGACAGTAGATGGTAGACCAGGGTAATACAAGGTTAATTAATGACAGTAGATGGTAGACCAGGGTAATATAATGACAGTAGATGGTAGACCAGGGTAATATAATGACAGTAGATGGTAGACCAGGGTAATATAATGACAGTAGATGGTAGACCAGGTAATATAATGACAGTAGATGGTAGACCAGGGTAATATAATGACAGTAGATGGTAGACCAGGGTAATATAATGACAGTAGATGGTAGACCAGGGTAATATAATGACAGTAGATGGTAGACCAGGGTAATATAATGACAGTAGATGGTAGACCAGGGTAATATAATGACAGTAGATGGTAGACCAGGGTAATATAATGACAGTAGATGGTAGACCAGGGTAATATAATGACAGTAGATGGTAGACCAGGGTAATATAATGACAGTAGATGGTAGACCAGGGTAATATAATGACAGTAGATGGTAGACCAGGGTAATATAATGACAGTAGATGGTAGACCAGGTAATATAATGACAGTAGATGGTAGACCAGGGTAATATAATGACAGTAGATGGTAGACCAGGGTAATATAATGACAGTAGATGGTAGACCAGGGTAATATAATGACAGTAGATGGTAGACCAGGGTAATATATAATGAGAGTAGAGGGTAATATAATGACAGTAGATGGTAGACCAGGGTAATATAATGACAGTAGAGGGTAGACCAGGGTAATATAATGACAGTAGATGGTAGACCAGGTAATATAATGACAGTAGAGGGTAATATAATATAATGACAGTAGATGGTAGACCAGGGTAATATAATGACAGTAGATGGTAGACCAGGGTAATATAATGACAGTAGATGGTAGACCAGGGTAATATAATGACAGTAGATGGTAGACCAGGTAATATAATGACAGTAGATGGTAGACCAGGGTAATATAATGACAGTAGATGGTAGACCAGGGTAATATAATGACAGTAGATGGTAGACCAGGTTAATATAATGACAGTAGATGGTAGACCAGGGTAATATAATGACAGTAGATGGTAGACCAGGGTAATATAATGACAGTAGATGGTAGACCAGGTTAATATAATGACAGTAGATGGTAGACCAGGGTAATATAATGACAGTAGATGGTAGACCAGGGTAATATAATGACAGTAGATGGTAGACCAGGGTAATATAATGACAGTAGATGGTAGACCAGGGTAATATAATGACAGTAGAGTTTAGACCAGGGTAATATAATGACAGTAGATGGTAGACCAGGGTAATATAATGACAGTAGATGGTAGACCAGGGTAATATAATGACAGTAGATGGTAGACCAGGGTAATATAATGACAGTAGATGGTAGACCAGGTAATATAATGACAGTAGATGGTAGACCAGGGTAATATAATAACAGTAGATGGTAGACCAGGTAATATAATGACAGTAGATGGTAGACCAGGGTAATATAATGACAGTAGATGGTAGACCAGGGTAATATATGACAGTAGATGGTAGACCAGGTTAATATAATGACAGTAGATGGTAGACCAGGGTAATATAATGACAGTAGATGGTAGACCAGTGTAATATAATGACAGTAGATGGTAGACCAGGGTAATATAATGGCAGTAGATTTAGACCAGGGTAATATAATGACAGTAGATGGTAGACCAGGGTAATATAATGACAGTAGATGGTAGACCAGGTAATATAATGACAGTAGATGGTAGACCAGGGTAATATAATGACAGTAGATGGTAGACCAGGGAAATATAATGACAGTAGATGGTAGACCAGGTAATATAATGACAGTAGAGGGTAGTAATATAATGACAGTAGATGGTTGACCAGGGTAATATAATGACAGTAGATGGGAGACCAGGGTAATATAATGACAGTAGAGGGTAATATAATGACAGTAGATGGTAGACCAGGGTAATATAATGACGGTAGAGGGTAGACCAGGGTAATATAATGACAGTAGATGGTAGACCAGGGTAATATATTGACAGTAGATGGTAGACCAGGTTAATATAATGACAGTAGATGGTAGATCAGGTCAATATAATGACAGTAGATGGTAGACCAGGGAAATATAATGACAGTAGATGGTAGACCAGGTTAATATAATGACAGTAGATGGTAGACCAGGGTAATATAATGACAGTAGATGGTAGACCAGGGTAATATAATGACAGTAGATGGTTGACCAGGGTAATATAATGACCGTAGATGGTGGGCCAGGGTAATATAATGACAGTAGATGGTAGACCATGGTAATATAATGACAGTAGATGGTAGACCAGGTTAATATAATGACATTAGATAGTAGACCAGGTCAATATAATGACAGTAGATGGTATACCAGGGTAATATAATGACAGTAGATGGTAGACCAGGGTAATATAATGGCAGTAGATGGTAGACCAGTGTAATATAATGACAGTAGATGGTAGACCAGGGTAATATAATGACAGTAGATGGTAGAACAGGGTAATATAATGACAGTAGATGGTAGACCATGGTAATATAATGACAGTAGAGGTAATATAATAACAGTAGATGGTAGACCAGGGTAATATAATGACAGTAGATGGTAGACCAGGGTAATATAATGACAGTAGATGGTAGACCAGGGTAATATAATGACAGTAGATGGTAGACCAGGTAATATAATGACAGTAGATGGTAGACCAGGGTAATATAATGACAGTAGATGGTAGACCAGGTAATATAATGACAGTAGATGGTAGACCAGGGTAATATAATGGCAGTAGAGGGTAGACCAGTGTAATATAATGACAGTAGATGGTAGACCAGGGTAATATAATGACAGTAGATGGTAGACCAGGGTAATATAATGACAGTAGATGGTTGACCAGGTTAATATAATGACAGTAGAGGGTAGGCCAGGGTAATATAATGACAGTAGAGGGTAATATAATAACAGTAGATGGTAGACCATGGTAATATAATGACAGTAGAGGGTAATATAATAACAGTAGATGGTAGACCAGGGTAATATAATGACAGTAGATGGTAGACCAGGGTAATATAATGACAGTAGAGGGTAGACCAGGGTAATATAATGACAGTAGAGGGTAGACCAGGGTAATATAATGACAGTAGATGGTAGACCAGGGTAATATATTGACAGTAGATGGTAGACCAGGGTAATATAATGACAGTAGATGGTAGATCAGGTAATATAATGACAGTAGATGGTAGACCAGGTTAATATAATGACAGTAGATGGTAGACCAGGTAATATAATGACAGTAGATGGTAGACCAGGGTAATATAATGACAGTAGATGGTAGACCAGGGTAATATAATGACAGTAGAGTTTAGACCAGGGTAATATAGTGACAGTAGATGGTAGACCAGGGTAATATAATGACAGTAGATGGTCGACCAGGTAATATAATGACAGTAGAGGGTAATATAATGACAGTAGATGGTAGACCAGGGTAATATAATGACAGTAGAGGGTAGGCCAGGGTAATATATAACAGTAGATGGTAGACCATGGTAATATAATGACAGTAGATGGTAGACCAGGTTAATATAATGACAGTAGATGGTAGACCAGGGTAATATAATGACAGTAGAGTTTAGACCAGGGTAATATAATGACAGTAGATGGTAGACCAGTGTAATATAATGACAGTAGATGGTAGAACAGGGCAATATAATGACAGTAGATGGTAGACCAGGGTAATATAATGACAGTAGATGGTAGACCAGGTAATATAAATGACAGTAGATGGTAGAACAGGTTAATATAATGACAGTAGATGGTAGACCAGGGTAATATAATGACAGTAGATGGTAGACCAGGTAATATAATGACAGTAGATGGTAGACCAGGGTAATATAATGACAGTAGATGGTAGACCAGGGTAATATAATGACAGTAGATGGTAGACCAGGTAATATAATGACAGTAGATGGTAGACCAGGGTAATATAATGACAGTAGATGGTAATATAATGACAGTAGAGGGTAATATAATGACAGTAGATGGTAGACCAGGGTAATATAATGACAGTAGATGGGTAGACCAGGGTAATATAATGACAGTAGATGGTAGACCAGGGTAATATAATGACAGTAGATGGTAGACCAGGGTAATATAATGACAGTAGATGGTTGACCAGGGTAATATAATGACAGTAGATGGTAGACCAGGGTAATATAATGACAGTAGATGGTCGATGGTAATATAATGACAGTAGAGGGTAATATAATGACAGTAGATGGTAGACCAGGGTAATATAATGACAGTAGAGGGTAGGCCAGGGTAATATAATGACAGTAGATGGTAGACCATGGTAATATAATGACAGTAGATGGTAGACCAGGTTAATATAATGACCAGGTTAATATAATGACAGTAGATGGTAGACCAGGGTAATATAATGACAGTAGATGGTAGACCAGGTTAATATAATGACAGTAGATGGGTAGACCAGTGTAATATAGTGACAGTAGATGGTAGACCAGGGTAATATAATGACAGTAGATGGTAGACCAGGTTAATATAATGACAGTAGATGGTAGACCAGGGTAATATAATGACAGTAGATGGTAGACCAGGGTAATATAATGACAGTAGATGGTAGACCAGGGTAATATAATGGCAGTAGAGGGTTGACCAGGGTAATATAATGACAGTAGATGGTAGACCAGGGTAATAAAATGACAGTAGGTGGTAGACCAGGGTAATATAATGATAGTAGAGGGGAGACCAGGGTAATATAATGACAGTAGATGGAAGACCAGGGTAATATAATGACAGTAGATGGTAGACCAGGGTAATATAATGACAGTAGATGGTAGACCAGGGACAGTAGATGGTAGACCAGGGTAATATAATGACAGTAGATGGTAGACCAGGTAATATAATGACAGTAGAGGTAGACCAGGGTAATATAATGACAGTAGATGGTAGACCAGGGTAATATAATGACAGTAGATGGTCGACCATGGTAATATAATGACAGTAGAGGGTAATATAATGACAGTAGATGGTAGACCAGGGTAATATAATGACAGTAGATGGTAGACCAGGGTAATATAATGACAGTAGATGGTAGACCAGGGTAATATAATGACAGTAGATGGTAGACCAGGTTAATATAATGACAGTAGATGGTAGACCAGGGTAATATAATGACAGTAGATGGTAGACCAGGTTAATATAATGACAGTAGATGGTAGACCAGGGTAATATAATGACAGTAGATGGTAGACCAGTGTAATAGAATGACAGTAGATGGTAGACCAGGGTAATATAATGACAGTAGAGTTTAGACCAGGGTAATATAATGACAGTAGATGGTAGACCAGGGTAATATAATGACAGTAGATGGTAGACCATGGTAATATAATGACAGTAGAGGGTAATATAATATGACAGTAGATGGTAGACCAGGGTAATATATTGACAGTAGAGGGTAGGCCAGGGTAATATAATGACAGTATATGGTAGACCAGGGTAATATATTGACAGTAGATGGTAGACCAGGTTAATATAATGACAGTAGATGGTAGACCAGGTCAATATAATGACAGTAGATGGTAGACCAGGGTAATATATTGACAGTAGACGGTAATATAATGACAGTAGATGGTAGACCAGGGCAATATAATGACAGTAGAGGGTAGACCAGGGTAATATAATGACAGTAGATGGTAGACCAGTAATGACAGTAGATGGTAGACCAGGGTAATATAATGACAGTAGACGGTAATATAATGACAGTAGATGGTAGACCAGGGTAATATAATTTACAGTAGATGGTAGACCAGGTCAATATAATGACAGTAGATGGTATACCAGGGTAATATATTGACAGTAGATGGTAGACCAGGGTAATATATTGACAGTAGATGGTAGACCAGGTTAATATAATGACAGTAGATGGTAGACCAGGTAATATAATGACAGTAGATGGTATATCAGGGTAATATAATGACAGTAGATGGTCGACCATGGTAATATAATGACAGTAGAGGGTAATATAATAACAGTAGATGGTAGACCAGGGTAATATAATGACAGTAGAGGGTAGGCCAGGGTAATATAATGACAGTAGATGGTAGACCATGGTAATATAATGACAGTAGATGGTAGACCAGGTTAATATAATGACAGTAGATGGTAGACCAGGGTAATATAATGACAGTAGATGGTAGACCAGGTTAATATAATGACAGTAGATGGTAGACCAGGGTAATATAATGACAGTAGATGGTAGACCAGTGTAATCTAGTGACAGTAGATGGTAGACCAGGGTAATATAATGACAGTAGATGGTAGACCAGGGTAATATAATGACAGTAGATGGTAGACCAGGGTAATATAATGACAGTAGATGGTAGACCAGGGTAATATAATGACAGTAGAGGGTAATATAATGACAGTAGATGGTAGACCAGGGTAATATAATGACAGTAGAGGGTAGGCCAGGGTAATATAATGACAGTAGATGGTAGACCAGGGTAATATAATGACAGTAGATGGTAGACCAGGTAATATAATGACAGTAGATGGTAGACCAGGGTAATATAATGACAGTAGATGGTAGATCAGGACAGTAATATGATGACAGTAGATGGTAGACCAGGTAATATAATGACAGTAGATGGTAGATCAGGGTAATATAATGACAGTAGATGGTAGACCAGGGTAATATAATGACAGTAGATGGTAGACCAGGGTAATATAATGACAGTAGAGTTTAGACCAGGGTAATATAATGACAGTAGATGGTAGACCATGGTAATATAATGACAGTAGAGGGTAATATAATAACAGTAGATGCTAGACCAGGGTAATATAATGACAGTAGAGGGTAGGCCAGGGTAATATAAAACAGTAGATGGTAGACCATGGTAGTATAATGACAGTAGATGGTAGACCAGGTTAATATAATGAAAGTAGATGGTAGACCAGGGTAATATAATGACATTAGATGGTAGACCAGGATAATATAATGACAGTAGATGGTAGAACAGGTTAATATAATGACAGTAGATGGTAGACCAGGGTAATATAATGACAGTAGAGGGTAATATAATGACAGTAGATAGATGGTAGATAATGACAGATGGGTAATATAATGACAGTAGATGGTTGACCAGGGTAATATAATGACAGTAGAGGGTAGACCAGTGTAATATAGTGACAGTAGATGGTAGACCAGGGTAATATAATGGCAGTAGAGTTTAGACCAGGGTAATATAATGACAGTAGATGGTAGACCAGTGTAATACAATGACAGTAGATGGTAGAACAGGGCAATATAATGACAGTAGATGGTAGACCAGGGTAATATAATGACAGTAGATTGTAGACCAGGTAATAAAATGACAGTAGATGGTAGACCAGGGTAATATAATGACAGTAGATGGTAGACCAGTGTAATATAATGACAGTAGATGGTAGACCAGGGTAATATAATGACAGTAGATGGTAGACCAGGTTAATATAATGACAGTAGAGGGTAGACCAGTGTAATCTAGTGACAGTAGATGGTAGACCAGGGTAATATAATGACAGTAGATGGTAGACCAGGTAATATAATGACAGTAGATGGTAGACCAGGGTAATATAATGACAGTAGATGGTAGACCAGTGTAATATAATGACAGTAGATGGTAGACCAGGGTAATATAATGACAGTAGATGGACCAGGGTAATATAATGACAGTAGATGGTAATATAATGACAGTAGATGGTAGACCAGGGTAATATATTGACAGGAGAGGGTAGACCAGGGTAATATTATGACAGTAGATGGAAGACCATGGTAATATAGTGACAGTAGAGGGTAGACCAGGGTAATATAATGACAGTAGATGGTTGACCAGGGTAATATAATGACAGTAGATGGTAGACCAGGGTAATATAATGACAGTAGAGGGTAATATAATGACAGTAGATGGTAGACCAGGGTAATATAATGACAGTAGATGGTCGACCATGGTAATATAATGACAGTAGAGGGTAATATAATAACAGTAGATGGTAGACCAGGGTAATATAATGACAGTAGAGGGTAGGCCAGGGTAATATAATGACAGTAGATGGTAGACCATGGTAATATAATGACAGTAGATGGTAGACCAGGTTAATATAATGACAGTAGATGGTAGACCAGGGTAATATCATGACAGTAGATGGTAGACCAGGTTAATATAATGACAGTAGATGGTATACCAGGGTAATATAATGTCAGTAGAGGGTAGACCAGTGTAATCTAGTGACAGTAGATGGTAGACCAGGGTAATATAATGGCAGTAGAGTTTAGACCAGGGTAATATAGTGACAGTAGATGGTAGACCAGGGTAATATAATGACAGTAGATGGTTGACCAGGGTAATATAATGACAGTAGAGGGTAATATAATGACAGTAGATGGTAGACCAGGGTAATATAATGACAGTAGAGGGTAGACCAGGGTAATATAATGACAGTAGATGGTAGACCAGGGTAATATATTGACAGTAGATGGTAGACCAGGTTAATATAATGACAGTAGATGGTAGACCAGGTCAATATAATGACAGTAGATGGTATACCAGGGTAATATAATGACAGTAGATGGTAGACCAGGGTAATATAATGACAGTAGATGGTAGACCAGGGTAATATAATGACAGTAGATGGTAGACCAGGGTAATATAATGACAGTAGATGGTAGACCAGGGTAATATAATGACAGTAGATGGTAGACCAGGGTAATATAATGACAGTAGATGGTAGACCAGGTAATATAATGACAGTAGATGGTAGACCAGGGTAATATATTTACAGTAGATGGTAGACCAGGTCAATATAATGACAGTAGATGGTATACCAGGGTAATATATTGACAGTAGATGGTAGACCAGGGTAATATATTGACAGTAGATGGTAGACCAGGGTTAATATAATGACAGTAGATGGTAGACCAGGTCAATATAATGACAGTAGATGGTATATCAGGGTAATATAATGACAGTAGATGGTCGACCATGGTAATATAATGACAGTAGAGGGTAATATAATAACAGTAGATGGTAGACCAGGGTAATATAATGGAAGTAGAGTTTAGACCAGGGTAATATAATAACAGTAGATGGTAGACCATGGTAATATAATGACAGTAGATGGTAGACAAGGTTAATATAATGACAGTAGATGGTAGACTAGGGTAATATCATGATAGTAGATGGTAGACCAGGTTAATATAATGACAGTAGATGGTATACCAGGGTAATATAATGACAGTAGAGGGTAGACCAGTGTAATCTAGTGACAGTAGATGGTAGACCAGGGTAATATAATGACAGTAGATGGTAGACCAGGGTAATATAATGACAGTAGATGGTTGACCAGGGTAATATAATGACAGTAGATGGTAGACCAGGGTAATATAATGACAGTAGAGGGACAGTAGATGGTAGACCAGGGTAATATAATGACAGTAGATGGTAGACCAGGGTAATATAATGACAGTAGAGGGTAGACCAGGGTAATATAATGACAGTAGATGGTAGACCAGGGTAATATAATGACAGTAGATGGTAGACCAGGGTAATATATTGACAGTAGATGGTACACCAGGAATAATAGATTGACAGTAGATGGTAGATCAGGTCAATATGATGACAGTAGATGGTAGAACAGGTTAATATAATGACAGTAGATGGTAGATCATGTCAATATAATGACAGTAGATGGTATACCAGGGTAATATAATGACAGTAGTTGGTAGACCAGGGTAATATAATGGTAGTAGAGTTTAGACCAGGGTAATATAGTGACAGTAGATGGTCGACCATGGTAATATAATGACAGTAGAGGGTAATATAATGACAGTAGATGGTAGACCAGGGTAATATAATGACAGTAGAGGGTAGACCAGGGTAATATAATAACAGTAGATGGTAGACCATGGTAATATAATGACAGTAGATGGTAGACCAGGTTAATATAATGACAGTAGAGGTAGACCAGTGTAATATAGTGACAGTAGATGGTAGACCAGGGTAATATAATGACAGTAGAGGGTAGACCAGTGTAATATAATGACAGTAGATGGTAGACCAGGGTAATATAATGACAGTAGATGGTAGACCAGGGTAATATAATGACAGTAGATGGTAGACCAGGGTAATATAATGACAGTAGATGGTAGACCAGGGTAATATAATGACAGTAGAGGGTAGACCAGTGTAATATAATGACAGTAGATGGTAGACCAGGTAATATAATGGCAGTAGAGTTTAGACCAGGGTAATATAGTGACAGTAGATGGTAGACCAGTGTAATATAATGACAGTAGATGGTAGAACAGGGCAATATAATGACAGTAGATGGTAGACCAGGGTAATATAATGACAGTAGATTGTAGACCAGGTAATAAAATGACAGTGGATGGTAGAACAGGTTAATATAATGACAGTAGATGGTAGACCAGGGTAATATAATGACAGTAGATGGTAGACCAGGTTAATATAATGACAGTAGATGGTAGACCAGGGTAATATAATGACAGTAGATGGTAGACCAGGGTAATATAATGACAGTAGATGGTAGACCAGTGTAATAGAATGACAGTAGATGGTAGACCAGGGTAATATAATGACAGTAGAGGGTAATATAATGACAGTAGAGGGTAATATAATGACAGTAGATGGTAGACCAGGGTAATATAATGACAGTAGATGGTAGACCAGGGTAATATAATGACAGTAGATGGTAGACCAGGGTAATATAATGACAGTAGATGGTAGACCAGGGTAATATAATGACAGTAGATGGTAGACCAGGGTAATATAATGACAGTAGATGGTCGACCAGGGTAATATAATGACAGTAGATGGTCGACCATGGTAATATAATGACAGTAGAGGGTAATATAATAACAGTAGATGGTAGACCAGGGTAATATAATGACAGTAGAGGGTAGACCAGGGTAATTAATGACAGTAGATGGTAGACCATGGTAATATAATGACAGTAGATGGTAGACCAGGTTAATATAATGACAGTAGATGGTAGACCAGGGTAACATCATGACAGTAGATGGTAGACCAGGTTAATATAATGTCAGTAGAGGGTAGACCAGTGTAATATAATGACAGTAGATGGTAATGAGTAGATGGTAGACAGGGTAATATAATGACAGTAGATGGTAGACCAGGTTAATATAATGACAGTAGATGGTAGACCAGGGTAATATAATGACAGTAGATGGTAGACCAGTGTATTATAATGACAGTAGATGGTAGACCAGGGTAATATAATGACAGTAGATGGTAACCAGGGTAATATAATGACAGTAGATGGTAGACCAGGGTAATATAATGACAGTAGATGGTAGACCATGGTAATATAATGACAGTAGAGGGTAATATAATAACAGTAGATGGTAGACCAGGGTAATATAATGACAGTAGAGGTAGACCAGGGTAATATAATGACAGTAGATGGTAATCCATGGTAATATAATGACAGTAGATGGTAGACCAGGTTAATATAATGACAGTAGATGGTAGACCAGGGTAATATCATGACAGTAGATGGTAGACCAGGTTAATATAATGACAGTAGATGGTATACCAGGGTAATATAATGTCAGTAGAGGGTAGACCAGTGTAATCTAGTGACAGTAGATGGTAGACCAGGGTAATATAATGGCAGTAGAGTTTAGACCAGGGTAATATAATGACAGTAGATGGTAGACCAGGGTAATATAATGACAGTAGATGGTCGACCATGGTAATATAATGACAGTAGAGGGTAATATAATAACAGTAGATGGTAGACCAGGGTAATATAATGACAGTAGAGGGTAGGCCAGGGTAATATATTGACAGTAGATGGTAGACCAGGGTAATATATTGACAGTAGATGGTAGACCAGGTTAATATAATGACAGTAGATGGTAGACCAGGTCAATATAATGACAGTAGATGGTATACCAGGGTAATATAATGACAGTAGATGGAAGACCAGGGTAATATAATGACTGTAGATGGTAGACCAGGGTAATATAATGACAGTAGATGGTAGACCAGGGTAATATAATGACAGTAGATGGTAGACCAGGGTAATATAATGACAGTAGATGGTAGACCAGGGTAATATATGACAGTAGACGGTAATATAATGACAGTAGATGGTAGACCAGGGTAATATATTTACAGTAGATGGTAGACCAGGTTAATATAATGACAGTAGATGGTAGACCAGGGTAATATAATGACAGTAGATGGTAGATCAGGTCAATATAATGACAGTAGATGGTAGACCAGGTGAATATAATGACAGTAGATGGTAGATCAGGTCAATATAATGACAGTAGATGGTATACCAGGGTAATATAATGACAGTAGATGGTCGACCATCATAATATAATGACAGTAGAGGGTAATATAATAACAGTAGATGGTAGACCAGGGTAATATAATGACAGTAGAGGGTAGGCCAGGGTAATATAATGACAGTAGATGGTAGACCAGGGTAATATAATGACAGTAGATGGTAGACCAGGTTAATATAATGACAGTAGATGGTAGACCAGGGTAATATCATGATAGTAGATGGTAGACCAGGTTAATATAATGACAGTAGATGGTATACCAGGGTAATATAATGTCAGTAGAGGGTAGACCAGTGTAATCTAGTGACAGTAGATGGTAGACCAGGGTAATATAATGGCAGTAGATGGTAGACCAGGGTAATATAATGACAGTAGATGGTTGACCAGGGTAATATAATGACGGTAGATGGTAGACCAGGGTAATATAATGACAGTAGAGGGTAATATAATGACAGTAGATGGTAGACCAGGGTAATATAATGGCAGTAGAGGGTAGGCCAGGGTAATATAATGACAGTAGATGGTAGACCAGGGTAATATAATGCCAGTAGATGGTAGACCAGGGTAATATATTGACAGTAGATGGTACACCAGGATAATAGATTGACAGTAGATGGTAGATCAGGTCAATATGATGACAGTAGATGGTAGAACAGGTTAATATAATGACAGTAGATGGTAGATCATGTCAATATAATGACAGTAGATGGTATACCAGGGTAATATAATGACAGTAGTTGGTAGACCAGGGTAATATAATGGTAGTAGAGTTTAGACCAGGGTAATATAGTGACAGTAGATGGTCGACCAGGGTAATATAATGACAGTAGAGGGTAATATAATAACAGTAGATGGTAGACCAGGGTAATATAATGACAGTAGAGGGTAGGCCAGGGTAATATAATGACAGTAGATGGTAGACCATGGTAATATAATGACAGTAGATGGTAGACCAGGTTAATATAATGACAGTAGAGGGTAGACCAGTGTAATCTAGTGACAGTAGATGGTAGACCAGGGTAATATAATGGCAGTAGAGTTTAGACCAGGGTAATATAGTGACAGTAGATGGTAGACCAGTGTAATACAATGACAGTAGATGGTAGAACAGGGTAATATAATGACAGTAGATGGTAGACCAGGGTAATATAATGACAGTAGATGGTAGACCCAGGTAATAAAATGACAGTGGATGGTAGAACAGGTTAATATAATGACAGTAGATGGTAGACCAGGGTAATATAATGACAGTAGATGGTAGACCAGGTTAATATAATGACAGTAGATGGTAGACCAGGGTAATATAATGACAGTAGATGGTAGACCAGGGTAATATAATGACAGTAGATGGTAGACCAGTGTATTAGAATGACAGTAGATGGTAGACCAGGGTAATATAATGACAGTAGAGGGTAATATAATGACAGTAGAGGGTAATATAATGACAGTAGATGGTAGACCAGGGTAATATAATGACAGTAGAGGGTAGACCAGGGTAATATTATGACAGTAGATGGAAGACCATGGTAATATAATGACAGTAGAGGGAGAGACAGTAGATGGTAGAACAGGGTAATATAATGACAGTAGATGTTTGACCAGGGTAATATAATGACAGTAGATGGTCGACCAGGGTAATATAATGACAGTAGATGGTCGACCATGGTAATATAATGACAGTAGAGGGTAATATAATGACAGTAGATGGTAGACCAGGGTAATATAATGACAGTAGAGGGTAGACCAGGGTAATTTAATGACAGTAGATGGTAGACCATGGTAATATAATGACAGTAGATGGTAGACCAGGTTAATATAATGACAGTAGATGGTAGACCAGGGTAACATCATGACAGTAGATGGTAGACCAGGTTAATATAATGTCAGTAGAGGGTAGACCAGTGTAATCTAGTGACAGTAGATGGTAGACCAGGGTAATATAATGACAGTAGATGGTAGACCAGGTTAATATAATGACAGTAGATGGTAGACCAGGGTAATATAATGACAGTAGATGGTAGACCAGGGTAATATAATGACAGTAGATGGTAGACCAGGGTAATATAATGACAGTAGAGGGTAATATAATGACAGTAGAGGGTAATATAATGACAGTAGATGGTAGACCAGGGTAATATAATGACAGTAGAGGGTAGACCAGGGTAAAATTATGACAGTACATGGTAGACCATGGTAATATAGTGACAGTAGAGGGTAGACCAGGGTAATATAATGACAGTAGATGGTTGACCAGGGTAATATAATGACAGTAGATGGTAGACCAGGGTAATATAATGACAGTAGAGGGTAATATAATAACAGTAGATGGTAGACCAGGGTAATATAATGACAGTAGATGGTAGACCAGGGTAATATAATGACAGTAGATGGTAGACCATGGTAATATAATGACAGTAGATGGTAGACCAGGTTAATATAATGACAGTAGATGGTAGACCAGGGTAATATCATGACAGTTGATGGTAGACCAGGTTAATATAATGACATTAGATGGTATACCAGGGTAATATAATGTCAGTAGAGGGTAGACCAGTGTAATCTAGTGACAGTAGATGGTAGACCAGGGTAATATAATGGCAGTAGAGTTTAGACCAGGGTAATATAGTGACAGTAGATGGTAGACCAGTGTAATACAATGACAGTAGATGGTAGAACAGGTTAATGTAATGACAGTAGATGGTAGACCAGGGTAATATAATGACAGTAGATGGTAGACCAGGGTAATATAATGACAGTAGATGGTAGACCAGTGTATTAGAATGACAGTAGATGGTAGACCAGGGTAATATAATGACAGTAGAGGGTAATATAATGACAGTAGATGGTAGACCAGGGTAATATAGTGACAGTAGATGGTAGACCAGGGTAATATAATGACATTAGATTGTAGACCAGGGTAATATTATGACAGTAGATGGAAGACCATGGTAATATAGTGACAGTAGAGGGTAGACCAGTGTAATATAATGGCAGTAGATGGTTGACCAGTGTAATATAATGACAGTAGATGGTAGACCAGGGTAATATAATGACAGTAGAGGGTAATATTATGACAGTAGATGGTTGACCAGGGTAATATAATGACAGTAGATGGTAGACCAGTGTAATATAATGACAGTAGATGGTTGACCAGGGTAATATAATGACGGTAGATGGTAGACCAGGGTAATATAATGACAGTAGAGGGTAATATAATGACAGTAGATGGTAGACCAGGGTAATATAATGACAGTAGAGGGTAGGCCAGGGTAATATAGTGACAGTAGATTGTAGACCAGGATAATATAAGGACAGTAGATGGTAGACCAGGGTAATATAATGACAGTAGATTATAGACTGGGGTAGAGGGTAGACCAGGGTAATATAATGACAGTAGATGGTAGACCATGGGTAATATAATGACAGTAGAGGGTAGACCAGGGTAATATAATGACAGTAGATGGTTGACCAGGGTAATATAATGACAGTAGATGGTAGACCAGGGTAATATAATGACAGTAGAGGGTAGACCAGGGTAATATAATGACAGTAGATGGTAGACCAGGGTAATATAATGACAGTAGATGGTAGACCAGGGTAATATAATGACAGTAGATGGTTGACCAGGGTAATATAATGACAGTAGATGGTAGACCAGGGTAATATAATGACAGTAGAGGGTAATATAATGACAGTAGATGGTAGACCAGGGTAATATAATGACAGTAGATGGGTAGGCCAGGGTAATATAATGACAGTAGATGGTAGACCAGGGATAATATAATGACAGTAGATGGTAGACCAGGGTAATATAATGACAGTAGATGATAGACTAGGGGTAATATATTGACAGTAGATGGTAG
>NW_024607713.1:0-34659 GCF_018296145.1 Oncorhynchus tshawytscha | reverse complement strand
GGTTCCCGCGGGTCCTGACAGAGATCATTGCGGCGTTGTCTATGTTTTTCATGCTGTGGGAGGTCAGACAGACAACATTTTGGGATTTAAATGGTTTTTTATTGTCCTACAGATTATTTGTAAACATGAATCTCTCTTCTTTGTATGTGTTACCCTACCTATTCTATTAAAATAACATTATTTTACATATTATTCACACGCTCAAGAGTTCTCTGCTTCAACTTCAGTAGTCTACCTCTCCTAGTTGGGCTTGAGTGCATCTAGTCCTAGTTGGGCGTGAGAGTGCGTCTGGGTTGGCTGGCAGGTGACTGGGGTTGGGTTGGCTGGCAGGTGACTGAGGTTGGGTTGGCTGGCGGGTGACTGGGGTTGGGTTGGCTGGCAGGTGACTGGGGTTGGGTTGGCTGGCAGGTGACTGAGGTTGGGTTGGCTGGCAGGTGACTGGGGTTGAGGTGACTTGGGGTTGGCTGGCAGGTGACTGGGGTTGGGTTGGCTGGCAGGTGACTGGGTTGGGTTGGCTGTGACTGGCTGGCAGGTGACTGGGGTTGGGTTGGCAGGTGACTGAGGTTTGGGTTGGCTGGCAGGTGACTGGGGTTGGGTTGGCTGGCAGGTGACTTGGGGGTTGGCTGGCAGGTGACTGGGGTTGGGTTGGCTGGCAGGTGACTGGGGTTGGGTTGGCAGGTGACTGGGGTTGGGTTGGCTGGCAGGTGACTGGGGTTGGGTGGCTGGGTGACTGGGGTTGGGTTGGCTGGCAGGTGACTGGGGTTGGGTTGGCTGGTAGGTGACTGGGGTTGGGTTGGCTGGCAGGTGACTGGGGTTGGGTTAGTTGGGTTGGTTGGCAGGTGACTGGTGTTGAGTTGGGGTTGGGTTGGCTGTCAGGTGACTTGGGGTTGGGTTGGCTGGCAGGTGACTTGGGGTTGGGTTGGCTGGCAGGTGACTGGGGTTGGGGTTGGCTGGCAGGTGACTGGGGTTGAGTTGGGTTGGCGGGGTGACGGGTTGAGCTGGGTTGGCTGGCAGGTGACTGGGGTTGAGTTGGGTTGGCTGGCAGGTGACTGGGGTTGGGTTGGCTGGCAGGTGACTGGGGTTGGGTTGGGTTGGCTGGCAGGTGACTGGGGTTGGGCTGGCTGGCAGGTGACTGGGGTTGGGTTGGGTTGGCTGGCAGGTGACTGGGGTTGGGTTGGGTTGGCTGGCAGGTGACTGGGGTTGGGTTGGGTTGGCTGGCAGGTGACTGGGGTTGGGTTGGGTTGGCTGGCAGGTGACTGGGGTTGGGTTGGGTTGGCTGGCAGGTGACTGGGGTTTGGGTTGGCTGGCAGGTGACCCAATGGGGTGACCCATATTGGTGTGGCTGGCGGGTGACAGGGGTGGGCTGACCCCATGGCAGGTGACCCACCATGGGGTGGTCCTGACCCATGTTGAGTGTGTCCCTACCATGTGATTGGCTGGTCCTGACCCATATTGAGTGTGTCCCACCATGTGATTGGCTGGTCCTGACCCATGTTGAGTGTGTCCCACCATGTGATTGGCTGGTCCTGACCCATGTTAAGTGTGTCCATGTGATTGGCTGGTCCTGACCCATATTGAGTGTGTCCCACCATGTGATTGGCTGGTCCTGACCCATATTGAGTGTGTCCCACCATGTGATTGGCTGGTCCTGACCCATATTGAGTGTATCCCACCATGTGATTGGCTGTATTCTCTGTTTGTCCAGGATGACGTGCAGGAAAGCCACCGACCCGGTAGACTGGTCTCCTCTCTGGTTCTTTGGCCTGCTCACTCTGCTGAAGCAGTTCCACTCCAGATACACAGAGCAGTTCCTGGCTCTCATTGGGCAATTCATACGCTCCATCATGGAACAGTGCACCAGGTACGATTGATTGATTTGTTGATTGATTGATTTGATTGTTTGATTGATTTGTTGATGTGTTGATTGGATGTTGTTGATTGGTGATTGATTGTTGATTTGTTGATGATGATTTGTTGAGTGATTGATTTGTTGATTGATTTGTTGATTTGTTGAGTGATTGATTTGTTGATGATTGTTGATTGATTTGTTTGATTGATTGTTGATTGATTTGTTGAGTGATTGATTTGTTGATTTGATTGATTGTTGATTTGATTGATTGATGTTGATTTGTTGAGTTTGATTGATTGATTTGTTGATTGATTGATTTATCGATTTGTTGATTGATTTGATTTATCATTTTGTTGATTTGATTGATTTGCCAGTTTAAAAACATCCCATATACACATTAATTTTAAGAGCGTAACAGTGATATCACAGTAAAGTCAGGTGTATTTATATATAACACATGCAGTGCTAGTGAACGTTGCCCAAGGCTGCTATTTCAAACAGCTCTTTTTTGCAACAAACAAATGTTAATCTCCAGATCTAATCTTTATAAATACAATTTGAATGCAAAAAAAATGAAGTACATTTTGTGGATCACTGTGTTATTATATGTGTATTATATTCTGCTGCAAATTGAATGAAATGTAGATTTTGGGTAAATAATTATTTTCCAGTCAGAAGATCCCGGACATGCCGTCCGATGTGGTGGGAGCTCTGATGTTTCTGGAGGATTACGTACGCTACACCAAACTGCCTCGCAAGGTAGGATTAGATTAGATTAGGATTGGGTTAGGATTGGATTAGGATTAGGATTATATTAGGATTACATTAGGATTAGATTAGGATTATATTAAAGATTAGGATTGGGTTAGGATTTGGATTCGGATTGGATTCGGATTTGGGATTAGGATTAGGGATTAGGATTGGGATTAGGATTAGATTAGATTAGGATTGGGTTAGACTAGGATTGGATTAGATTAGATTAGATTGGGTTAGGGATTGGATTAGGATCACATTAGGATTAGATTAGGATTGGGTTAGGATTGGGTTAGAATTTGGATTAGGATTGGATTAGGATTAGATTTGGATTGGATTAGGATTGGGATTAGGATTGGGATTAGATTAGGATTAAATTAGGATATGCAACACCCATGAAAAACAATACTATAGATATTTATCTGGATATTACATTTTACAACAATAATCTGTTGTTTTTCTGTCTTTAAAGGTGGCCGAGGCCCACGTGCCAAGTTTCATCTTTGATGAGTTCAGGACAGTCCTTAAGATCTGGTAAAGGCCTACATTTCAGGACAGTCCTGTCTAGACAGGACAGTCCTGTGAAGATAAAAGGCTGAGTTCAGGACAGTCCTGTGAAGATCTAGATAAAGGCCTCGAGTTCAACAGTCCTGTGAAGATCTAGATAAAGGCCCAGTTCAGGACAGTCCTGTGAAGATCTTAAAGGCCTCGAGTTCAGGACAGTCCTGTGAAGATCTAGATAAAGGCCTCGGAGTTCAGACAGTCCTGTGAAGATCTGGATAAAGGCCTCGAGTTCAGGACAGTCCTGTGAAGATCTGGATAAAGGCCTCTTGGTTTAACTTTCTGTTGATTCATTCATCTTGACTTTAATTAATCTCTTGGTTACGTAATGACCTTTAATGTGCTAATGCTTTAGTAACACTGTAAATAGTTGAATGGTTTTTAATAACATCATGTGTTACCAGCTTTGGTATAATGTCACTGTGTAATATGTCATTAATTAAATACAAAAGAGGCTTTGAATAAATATAATGGTATATAATTTTGTTGATTTTTTTTTTAATATATATTTTTATTTTATATAACAGAACTTTTTAAAAAACAGTTTAAAATCCAAGCAATTTACAGTAGTTTTTGGTGTCTTTTATTTTGAAGAAATGTCTGGCTGACTTCCTCCCTCTTCAATGAGACTGGATTCATTGGTCCAGATCCTGTCCGACTACATGAGCAGATGTTGCATCGACCATCAACCAATGGTTGCGTGCCACGTCATAAACTGTGCCGCCTGGCCATCATAAACCACATTGCTATATCATATAATGTGGATCCTAATAGTTTCCTCATCATACTAGAGCTGGTGTGACATTCTGTATAATCTCTAAATAAATCCTTCAATAGCATCAACCTATTTCATGTTACAAAAAACAGGCAAAATGTTGACAAAACTAGAAGACATCACCAGCATGTCAAGTGGAAGCTTAGCTCCCAGTCTCTCCCGTTTTTAATTCAACACAGGTCGCTTGGACCGTGGTGTTCTCAGTCCTTTCTCTCGTCTCCTGATTGAGATGCTGAACACAGGAATAAAACCACGAGGGGGAATGATTGGTATCTACTCCGATGCCCAATGTTAATCTGTTCAACATGACAACATGGTAACTAATACCTATATATAACTAATACATGTGGTGTCGTTACCTGAGTTTTAGACAAAGCAGTAATCTAAGTCCCCTGACTTGGTGTCCAGTATATGTGGGTACAGGGGTTACCTGACTTGGTATCCAGTGTCTAAGTCTCCCTGACTTGGTGTCTGTGTGGGTATCAGGTGTACAATTAGGTAGGGTACAGGGGTTACCTGACTTGGTATCAGGTGTCTGTGTGGGTATAGGGGTTACTGACTTGGTATCAGGTATCTGTGTGGGTACAGGGGTTACCTGACTTGGTATCCAGTGTCTGTGTGGGTACAGGGGTTAACTGACTTGGTGTCAGGTGTCTGAGTGGGTACAGGGGTTACCTGACTTGGTATCAGGTGTCTGTGTGGGTATTGGGGTTACCTGACTTGGTATCCAGTGTCTGTGTGGGTATAGGGGTTAACTGACTTGGTGTCAGGTGTCTGAGTGGGTACAGGGGTTAACTGACTTGGTATCAGGTGTCTGTGTGGGTATAGGGTTACCTGACTTGGTGTCAGGTATCTGTGTGGGTACAGGGTTAACTGACTTGGTATCAGGTGTCTGTGTGGGTATTGGGGTTACCTGACTTGGTATCAGGTGTCTGTGTGGGTATAGGGGTTACCTGACTTGGTATCAGGTGTCTGTGTGGGTGTAGGGGTTAACTGACTTGGTGTCCAGTGTCTGTATGGGTACAGGGGTTACCTGACTTGGTATCAGGTGTCTGTGTGGGTGTAGGGGTTACCTGACTTGGTATCAGGTATCTGTGTGGGTACAGGGGTTACCTGACTTGGTATCAGGTGTCTGTGTGGGTATAGGGGTTACCTGACTTGGTATCAGGTGTCTGTGTGGGTATAGGGGTTAACTGACTTGGTGTCTGTGTGGGTATAGGGGTTACCTGACTTGGTATCAGGTGTCTGTGTGGGTATAGGGTTACCTGACTTGGTATCAGGTGTCTGTGTGGGTATAGGGGTTACCTGACTTGGTATCAGGTATATGTGTGGGTATAGGGTTACCTGACTTGGTATCAGGTGTCTGTGTGGGTATAGGGGTTACCTGACTTGGTATCAAGTGTCTGTGTGGGTATAGGGGTTACCTGACTTGGTGTCCAGTGTCTGTGTGGGTACAGGGGTTAACTGACTTGGTATCCAGTGTCTGTGTGGGTATAGGGGTTAACTGACTTGGTGTCCAGTGTCTGTGTGGGTATTGGGGTTACCTGACTTGGTGTCCAGTGTCTGTGTGGGTACAGGGGTTAACTGACTTGGTGTCCAGTGTCTGTGTGGGTACAGGGGGTTAACTGACTTGGTGTCCAGTGTCTGTGTGGGTACAGGGGTTACCTGACTTGGTGTCCAGTGTCTGTGTGGGTACAGGGTTACCTGACTTGGTGTCCAGTGTCTGTGTGGGTACAGGGGTTACCTGACTTGGTGTCAGGTGTCTGTGTGGGTATTGGGGTTACCTGACTTGGTGTCCAGTGTCTGTGTGGGTACAGGGGTTACCTGACTTGGTGTCCAGTGTCTGTGTGGGTACAGGGGTTAACTGACTTGGTGTCCAGTGTCTGTGTGGGTACAGGGGTTAACTGACTTGGTGTCCAGTGTCTGTGTGGGTATTGGGGTTACCTGACTTGGTGTCCAGTGTCTGTGTGGGTACAGGGGTTACCTGACTTGGTGTCCAGTGTCTGTGTGGGTACAGGGGTTACCTGACTGGTGTCCAGTGTCTGTGTGGGTACAGAGGTTAACTGACTTGGTGTCCAGTGTCTGTGTGGGTACAGGGGTTACCTGACTTGGTGTCCAGTGTCTGTGTGGGTACAGGGGTTAACTGACTTGGTGTCCAGTGTCTGTGTGGGTACAGGGGTTAACTGACTTGGTATCCAGTGTCTGTGTGGGTACAGGGGTTAACTGACTTGGTGTCCAGTGTCTGTGTGGGTACAGGGGTTAACTGACTTGGTGTCCAGTGTCTGTGTGGGTACAGGGGTTAACTGACTTGGTGTCCAGTGTCTGTGTGGGTACAGGGGTTAACTGACTTGGTGTCCAGTGTCTGTGTGGGTACAGGGTTAACTGACTTGGTGTCCAGTGTCTGTGTGGGTACAGGGGTTAACTGACTTGGTGTCCAGTGTCTGTGTGGGTACAGGGGTTACCTGACTTGGTGTCCAGTGTCTGTGTGGGTACAGGGGTTAACTGACTTGGTGTCCAGTGTCTGTGTGGGTACAGGGGTTAACTGACTTGGTGTCCAGTGTCTGTGTGGGTACAGGGGTTAACTGACTTGGTGTCCAGTGTCTGTGTGGGTACAGGGGTTAACTGACTTGGTGTCCAGTGTCTGTGTGGGTACAGGGGTTAACTGACTTGGTGTCCAGTGTCTGTGTGGGTACAGGGGTTAACTGACTTGGTGTCCAGTGTCTGTGTGGGTACAGGGGTTAACTGACTTGGTGTCCAGTGTCTGTGTGGGTACAGGGGTTAACTGACTTGGTGTCCAGTGTCTGTGTGGGTACAGGGTTAACTGACTTGGTGTCCAGTGTCTGTGTGGGTACAGGGTTAACTGACTTGGTGTCCAGTGTCTGTGTGGGTACAGGGGTTAACTGACTTGGTGTCCAGTGTCTGTGTGGGTACAGGGGTTAACTGACTTGGTGTCCAGTGTCTGTGTGGGTACAGGGGTTAACTGACTTGGTGTCCAGTGTCTGTGTGGGTACAGGGGTTAACTGACTTGGTGTCCAGTGTCTGTGTGGGTACAGGGGTTAACTGACTTGGTGTCCAGTGTCTGTGTGGGTACAGGGGTTAACTGACTTGGTGTCCAGTGTCTGTGTGGGTACAGGGGTTAACTGACTTGGTGTCCAGTGTCTGTGTGGGTACAGGGGTTAACTGACTTGGTGTCCAGTGTCTGTGTGGGTACAGAGGTTAACTGACTTGGTGTCCAGTGTCTGTGTGGGTACAGGGGTTAACTGACTTGGTGTCCAGTGTCTGTGTGGGTACAGGGGTTAACTGACTTGGTGTCCAGTGTCTGTGTGGGTACAGGGGTTACCTGACTTGGTGTCCAGTGTCTGTGTGGGTACAGAGGTTAACTGACTTGGTGTCCAGTGTCTGTGTGGGTACAGGGGTTAACTGACTTGGTGTCCAGTGTCTGTGTGGGTACAGAGGTTAACTGACTTGGTGTCCAGTGTCTGTGTGGGTACAGAGGTTTCCTCTATATGCTGTATAGTGACATCATGTATAGATATACCATTTCTAGAAGTCATATTTCTCATCTTAATGATACATTATGTATAGATATACAATTTCTAGAAGTCATATTCCTCATCTAATCTTGACATATTATGAGTTGAGATTTGGAAGGATGGCCTCGAGATTAGACCACATAGGTTAATGTAACCCATCACAGGCCCCTGACCCTGTGCAGGGAAGTATTTTGGAGTGGACTGTGATTGAATAAGTATGATTAATAAATATATATATATTTATTAATGTATTTTTTAGTTGACGTTTTTTTATTTTTTATGATATCGTTTTCCCTCTTTCCCGAAATTGTATTCTTCTTATTATTAATAGTTATCAATAATGTTGTTATTATCTTATTCAACACCCCGTCCAGCTGGTGGCGGTAATGCACCCCTAACATTGGATGCCAACCGCCGTTAAACCCCATCGAAGAAGAAGAAGATTTAGACCTCAAGAGGAACCGGAAACGAGAACAAACTTTTCCCGGTCATTTTATGCAGCTAAAGTTGTTTAGTATTTTCTCTTATTTAGACACCAACACATTAAAGAACACGTCTACAACCTGTAAAAACCATCCCAGCGAGGAAAGTCGTGAGGTTAGCGAGCTATTTATGATTATATGATTATAGCGTAACGTTAACCGGCTGGCCAGGTATCAACATAGCCAGTCAGTGCACTTGTTGGTGATACGTGGATTCAACCTGAAGGTAGCTGCAGATAACTTGTTTTGTGACCGTATGCAGGTTATTATTCCAACCTTGCTCTAACGTTAAGTCAACTACACAAGGTCTCGGTGAGCAACTGAATCAGGTGTGTTTTGAGCAAGGCTGGAACAAAAACCTGCACACCAGTTCTCCAAGGGTTAGGGTTGGACATCCTGGCATCTGCTCCAATATACCGAGGGTGGCGTGATTCATTATAACCAGGTCCCTGTGTTTTGGTTAATTCATTATAACCAGGTCCCTGTGTTTTGGTTAATTCATTATAACCAGGTCCCTGTGTTTTGGTTAATTCATTATAACCAGGGTCCTGTGTTTTGGTTAATCATGTTGATTCATTATAACCAGGTCCCTGTGTTTTGGTTAATTCATTATAACCAGGTCCCTGTGTTTTGGTTCATTCATTATAACTAGGTCCCTGTGTTTTGGTTCATTCATTATAACCAGGTCCCTGTGTTTTGGTTCATTCATTATAACTAGGTCCCTGTGTTTTGGTTAATCATGTTGATTCATTATAATCAGGTTTTGGTTAATCCTGTGTTTTGGTTCATTCATTATAATCAGGTCCCTGTGTTTTGGTTCATTCATTATAACTAGGTCCCTGTGTTTTGGTTCATTCATTATAATCAGGTCCCTGTGTTTTGGTTCATTCATTATAACCAGGTCCCTGTGTTTTGGTTAATCGTGTTGATTCATTATAATCAGGTCCCTGTGTTTTGGTTAATTCATTATAACCAGGTCCCTGTGTTTTGGTTAATTCATTATAACTAGGTCCCTGTGTTTTGGTTCATTCATTATAACTAGGTCCCTGTGTTTTGGTTGATTCATTATAACCAGGTCCCTGTGTTTTGGTTAATCGTGTTGATTCATTATATAGGTCCCTGTGTTTTGGTTGATTCAGGTCCCTGTGTTTTGGTTTCATTCATTATAACCAGGTCCCTGTGTTTTGGTTAATCATGTTGATTCATTATAATCAGGTCCCTGTGTTTTGGTTAATCGTGTTGATTCATTATATCTAGGACCCTGTGTTTTGGTTCATTCATTATAACCAGGGTCCTGTGTTTTGGGGTCCTAATCATGTTGATTCATTATAACCAGGTCCCTGTGTTTTGGTTAATCATGTTGATTCATTATAACCAGGACCCTATCTATAACCAGGGTCCCTGTGTTTTGGTTCATTCATTATAACCAGGTCCCTGTGTTTTGGTTAATCATGTTGATTCATTATAACCAGGTCCTGTGTTTTGCTTCATTATAACCAGGTAATCATGTTGATTCATTATAAACAGGGTCCCTGTGTTTTGGTTCATTCATTATAACCAGGATGTGTTTTGGTTAATCATGTTGATTCATTATAACGGTGTTTTGATTCATTATAACCAGGTCCCTGTGTTTTGGTTAATCGTGTTGATTCATTATAACTAGGACCCTGTGTTTTGGTTGATTCATTATATCTATGTGTTTTGGTTCATTCATTATAACCAGGTCCCTGTGTTTTGGTTGATTCATTATAACCAGGTCCCTGTGTTTTGGTTCATTCATTATAAAGGTCCCTGTGTTTTGGTTAATCGTGTTGATTCATTATAACAGGTCCCTGTGTTTTGGTGTTGATTCATTATAACTAGGACCCTGTGTTTTGATTCATTATAACCAGGGTCCTAGGACCCTGTGTTTTGGTTAATCGTGTTGATTCATTATATCTAGGACCCTGTGTTTTGGTTCGTGTTGATTCATTCATTATAATCATGTTGATTCATTATATCTAGGACCCTGTGTTTTGGTTAATCGTGTTATTCATTATGTTGATTCATTATATCAGGTCCCTGTGTTTTTGGTTAATCATGTGTTCATGATTCATTATAAAAGGTCCCTGTGTTTTGGTTATCTTAGGACCCTGTGTTTTGGTTAATCGTGTTGATTCATTATAACCAGGGTCCTGTGTTTTGGTTAATCGTGTTGATTCATTATATCTAGGACCCTGTGTTTTGGTTAATCGTGTTGATTCATTATATCTAGGACCCTGTGTTTTGGTAAAAATATATATTTGAAGCCTTTTCTATAAATTTGAATTAGAACAAAAATGAAAGCAGTTGTCTGAGGATGTTTCTGGACCATCTGACATGAAAAAGAAACAGGACCATTTGATTCTAAATCTTTAAATAAAGTTTTTTTTTTTTAAACAATGTCGTGACAAACACGATTAACCAAAACACAAAGGGCCCTAACATTCTAACAACTTAACATCTCTTGTTTCAGATACTTTCATGTTTTAGATTTCAACATGTCCTTGAGTGCAGTCCACTCCACACTGTCTAGTCTGAAAACATGTCAGACAGATATTGGAACGGGGATGGACATTGTGACCGACGTCGCTCTGGACGTGGCAGAAACAGCAGGTAGGTTAGTGGCACGTCTCTATCGGAGAGACACTTGTGGCAGAAACAGCAGGTAGGTGAATGGCACGTCTCTATCAGAGAGACACTTGTGGCAGAAACAGCAGGTAGGTTAGTGGCACGTCTCTCATCAGAAACAGCAGACACTTCGTGGGCAGAAACAGCAGGTAGGTTAGTGGCACGTCTCTATCAGAGAGACACTTGTGGCAGAAACAGCAGGTAGGTTAGTGGCACGTCTCTATCGGAGAGACACTTGTGGCAGAAACAGCAGGTAGGTTAGTGGCACGTCTCTATCAGAGAGACACTTGTGGCAGAAACAGCAGGTAGGTTAGTGGCACATCTCTATCAGAGAGACACTTGACTGCTGGTAATATCTTTGTGGCAGAATCCTCACTGGCACATCTCTAGGCTCTTTGTGTAATATGTAGTCAATGGGACTGACTGTCTGTCTGTATGTGTCAATGGGACTGTCTGACTGTCTGTCTGACTGTCTGTCTGTCTGACTGACTGACTGTCTGACTGACTGTCTGTCTGACTGACTGTCTGACTGACTGACTAGGAAGTGGAGCGGTTCACACAAGGATGTCACTTGAGGATTTTGGTATGTTGACGTTTTTACGAGCCCAGGTCAAACATATGTGCCATGTGATATTCGAAAATATTAAATCTCTCTTGCCAGCAGGCTAGTTGGACACATTTTCTACTAGCTCGGTCTGAAAAGCACTAGCCAGCAGGCTAGTTGGACACATTTTCTACTAGCTCGGTCTGAAAGCCAGCACTAGCACAGCAGGCTAGGAATTGGACTACATTTTCTACTATAACAGTATATAGCTATGGAATGCTGTCTACCATTTGGAAGCTTGTGTCACCATAACAACAGTATATAGAGCTATGGAATGCTGGTTACCATTTGGAAGCTTGTGTCACCATAACAACAGTATATAGAGCTATGGAATGCTGTCTATTTGGAAGCTTGTGTCTAACAACAGTATATAGTCTACCATTTGGAAGCTTGTGTCACCATAACAACAGTATATAGAGCTATGGAATGCTGTCTACCATTTGGAAGCTTGTGTCACCATAACAACAGTATACAGAGATATGAATAATTTTGATTACAGGAACTGAGAATGATGCAGTCCTGAAGAAGCTGGAGGTGATGATGCTGGAGTGTGCCAAACTGGACCAGGAGATCAACTGCTTCGTTGAGGTGGTGAACTGTGTCACTGCAGAGGTGAAGTAGTGAACTACAGGGGTCAAAATTCATTTTCTGTCGGATGTATTCTGGAGATCAGTGTGGATCCTCAAACGGTGGTGTGTAGCCTACTGTCGCTGTTGGATAAGGAATTACAATCCTCTACGTTGTCACTCAGAATGTCACTTTCCAGTGATACTAGTCATGTAATGATGTTATTCAACTAAACCAGACAATAGTTGATCTATTTACCTAGTCATGTTATTAAACTAAACCAGACAATAGTTGATCTATTTACCTAGTCATGTTATTAAACTAAACCAGACAATAGTTGATCTATTTACCTAGTCATGTTATTCAACTAAACCAGACAATAGATGATCTATTTACCTAGTCATGTTATTCAACTAAACCAGACAATAGATTATCTATTTACCTAGTCATGTTATTAAACTAAACCAGTCAAGCCCATAGAACAATATAGTAATAAATAAACAGGTTACATTTCTTTAAATGGACAATTCTGTGAACTGTCTTGTGCCAGTTTTAAATTGATACAATACCTGTTAGCGAAAGTTTCAGCTTGAGATGACGTGCAGGAGCATGCTGGGAGTTGTAGTTTTGCATGATGTCTACTTTGATGCTAATTAGCATTTTCAAATCTGAGAGGAAATAGAGACAAATATATTGATGAAAGTCACCTTGTCCTAGAGATATATTGATAAAAGTCACCTTGTCCTAGAGATATATTGATGAAAGTCACCTTGTCCTAGAGATATATTGATGAAAGTCACCTTGTCCTAGAGATATATTGATGAAAGTCACCTTGTCCTAGAGATATATTGATGAAAGTCACCTTGTCCTAGAGATATATTGATGAAAGTCACCTTGTCCTCGAGATATATTGATGAAAGTCACCTTGTCCTCGAGATATATTGATGAAAGTCACCTTGTCTCGAGATATATTGATGAAAGTCACCTTGTCCTCGAGATATATTGATAAAAGTCACCTTGTCCTAGAGATATATTGATAAAAGTCACCTTGTCCTAGAGATATATTGATGAAAGTCACCTTGTCCTAGAGATATATTGATGAAAGTCACCTTGTCCTAGAGATATATTGATGAAAGTCACCTTGTCCTAGAGATATATTGATGAAAGTCACCTTGTCCTAGAGATATATTGATAAAAGTCACCTTGTCCTAGAGATATATTGATAAAGTCACCTTGTCCTAGAGATATATTGATGAAAGTCACCTTGTCCTAGAGATATATTGATGAAAGTCACCTTGTCCTAGAGATATATTGATGAAAGTCACCTTGTCCTAGAGATATATTGATGAAAGTCACCTTGTCCTAGAGATATATTGATAAAGTCACCTTGTCCTAGAGATATATTGATGAAAGTCACCTTGTCCTAGAGATATATTGATAAAAGTCACCTTGTCCTAGAGATATATTGATGAAAGTCACCTTGTCCTAGAGATATATTGATGAAAGTCACCTTGTCCTAGAGATATATTGATGAAAGTCACCTTGTCCTAGAGATATATTGATGAAAGTCACCTTGTCCTAGAGATATATTGATGAAAGTCACCTTGTCCTAGAGATATATTGATGAAAGTCACCTTGTCCTAGAGATATATTGATGAAAGTCACCTTGTCCTAGAGATATATTGATGAAAGTCACCTTGTCCTAGAGATATATTGATGAAAGTCACCTTGTCCTAGAGATATATTGATGAAAGTCACCTTGTCCTAGAGATATATTGATGAAAGTCACCTTGTCCTAGAGATATATTGATGAAAGTCACCTTGTCCTAGAGATATATTGATGAAAGTCACCTTGTCCTAGAGATATATTGATAAAAGTCACCTTGTCCTAGAGATATATTGATGAAAGTCACCTTGTCCTAGAGATATATTGATGAAAGTCACCTTGTCCTAGAGATATATTGATATTGATGAAAGTCACCTTGTCCTAGAGATATATTGATAAAAGTCACCTTGTCCTAGAGATATATTGATGAAAGTCACCTTGTCCTAGAGATATATTGATGAAAGTCACCTTGTCCTAGAGATATATTGATGAAAGTCACCTTGTCCTAGAGATATATTGATGAAAGTCACCTTGTCCTAGAGAGATTTACATGGTTATTAAAACATCACGCAAACTACACCAAACACAGCCCTTATTTTAACTGTTTCTAAAATCCCCTATAGGGGGGAAAAATGAATGGTGAGAGAAAGATTGGAACCATTTCCCTGTTTTTGACCCGCTAGGTTTTATGGGTATTGTGACACCACCTCCACAGTGGGGCTCTATAACACCCAGGTCGTATTCCTTTGGCACCAGACTTATCGAAGCGGTCTGAAACAGGGAGGGACTATCTGATCATCTGAAACAGGGAGGGACTATCTGATCATCTGAAACAGGGAGGGACTAACTGATCGTCTGAAACGGGGAGGGACTGACTGAAACAGGGGAGGGACTGACTGATCGTCTGAAACAGGGGAGGACCTGACTGATCATCTGAAACAGGGAGGGACTAACTGATCGTCTGAAACAGGGAGGGACTAACTGATCGTCTGAAACGGGGAGGGACTATCTGATCGTCTGAAACGGGGAGGGACTGACTGATCGTCTGAAACGGGGAGGGACTGACTGATCGTCTGAAACGGGGAGGGACTGACTGATCGTCTGAAACGGGGAGGGACTAACTGATCGTCTGAAACGGGGAGGGACTGACTGATCGTCTGAAACGGGGAGGGACTGACTGATCGTCTGAAACGGGGAGGGACTGACTGATCGTCTGAAACGGGGGAGGGACTGACTGATCGTCTGAAACGGGGAGGGACTGACTGATCGTCTGAAACGGGGAGGGACTGACTGATCGTCTGAAACGGGGGGGAGGGACTGACTGATCGTCTGAAACGGGGGAGGGACTGACTGATCGTCTGAAACGGGGGGGGACTGACTGATCGTCTGAAACGGGGGACTGACTGATCGTCTGAAACGGGGGGACTGACTGATCGTCTGACTGACTGATCGTCTGAAACGGGGACTGACTGGGGGGGAGGGACTGACTGATCGTCTGAAACAGGGGGGGGGACTGACTGATCGTCTGAAACAGGGGGACTGACTGATCGTCTGAAACAGGGGGACTGACTGATCGTCTGAAACGGGGGGGGGACTGACTGATCGTCTGAAACGGGGGGGACTGACTGATCGTCTGAAACAGGGGGAGGGACTGACTGATCGTCTGAAACTGAGGGGGGGAGGGACTGACTGATCGTCTGAAACAGGGGAGGGACTGACTGATCGTCTGAAACAGGGGGGGACTGACTGATCGTCTGAAACAGGGGAGGGACTGACTGATCGTCTGAAACAGGGAGGGACTGAACTGAATGAGCACCTGTCTGCCCCCCCTGACAGAGCACCTGATCTGCCCCCCAGAGCACCTGTCGTCTGAAACCAGAGCACTGACTGATCCCCTGAAACGGGGAGGGACTGACCTGACTGCCCCCGGGAGGGACTGACTGATGTCTGAAACCCAGAGGGACCTGACTGATCTGCCCCCAGGGGAGGGACCTGATCTTCCCCCCAGAGGGGGACTGACTGATCCCCCAGGGAGGGACTGTCCCCCCAGGGGAGGGACCTGACTGATCCCCCAGAGCACCTGTCTTCCCCCCAGAGCACCTGTCTTCCCCCCAGAGGAGGGACCTGTCTTCCCCCAGAGCACTGACTGTCTTCCCCCCAGAGCACCTGTCTTCCCCCAGAGCACCTGACTGCACCTGTCTTCCCCCCAGAGCACCTGATCTTCCCCCAGAGCACCTGTCTGATCCCCCAGAGCACCTGTCTGATCCCCTGAAACAGGGGAGCACCTGTCTGATCGTCCAGAGCCCCCCCCCAGAGCACCTGTCTGCCCCCCCCAGAGCACCTGTCTGATCCTGAAGAGCACTGACTGTCTGCCCCCCCCCCAGAGCACCTGTCTGATCGTCCCCCAGAGCACCTGACTGATGTCTCCCCCAGAGCACCTGAGGCCTCCCCAGACACCTGTCTGCCCCCCAGAGCACCTGATCGCACTGAAACCCCAGAGCACCTGTCTGATCCCCAGGGGGACTGACTGAGCACCTGTCTGCCCCCCCCAGAGCACCTGTCTGAGCACCTGTCTGAAACAGAGCACCTGTCTGCCTGAAACAGAGCACCTGTCTGCCCCTGAGGGCACCTGTCTCCCCAGGGAGCACCTGTCTGATCCCCCCAGAGCACCTGTCTGCCCCCCCAGAGCACCTGTCTGCCCCCCAGAGCACCTGTCTGCCCCCCCAGAGCACCTGTCTGCCCCCCCCAGAGCACCTGTCTGCCCCCCAGAGCACCTGTCTGCCCCCCCCAGAGCACCTGTCTGCCCCTGCCCCCCAGAGCACCTGTCTGCCCCCCCAGAGCACCTGTCTGCCACCCCCCCAGAGCACCTGTCCCCCAGAGCCCCCTGCCCCCAGAGCACCTGTCTGCCCCCCAGAGCACCTGTCCCCCAGCCCTGTCTGCCCCCAGAGCACCTGTCTGCCCCCCAGAGCACCTGTCTGCCCCCCAGAGCACCTGTCTGCCCCCCCAGAGCACCTGTCTGCCCCCCAGAGCACCTGTCTGCCCCCCAGAGCACCTGTCTGCCCCCAGAGCACCTGTCTGCCCCCCCCCAGAGCACCTGTCTGCCCCCAGAGCACCTGTCTGCCCCCCCCAGAGCACCTGTCTGCCCCCCAGAGCACCTGTCTGAGCCCCCCCCCCCCAGAGCACCTGTCTTCCCCCCAGAGCACCTGTCCCCCCAGAGCACCTGTCCCCCCCAGAGCACCTGTCTGCCCCCCCCAGAGCACCTGTCTGCCCCCCAGAGCACCTGTCTGCCTCCCCAGAGCACCTGTCTGCCCCCAGAGCACCTGTCTGCCCCCCCTGTCTGCCCCCAGAGCACCTGTCTGCCCCCCAGAGCACCTGTCTGCCCCCCCCAGAGCACCTGTCTGCCCCCCAGAGCACCTGTCTGCCCCCCAGAGCACCTGTCTGCCCCCCCAGAGCACCTGTCTGCCTCCCCAGAGCACCTGTCTGCCCCCCAGAGCACCTGTCTGCCTCCCCAGAGCACCTGTCTGCCCCCCCCCCCAGAGCACCTGTCTGCCCCCCCCCAGAGCACCTGTCTGCCCCCCCCAGAGCACCTGTCTGCCCCCCCAGAGCACCTGTCTGCCCCCAGAGCACCTGTCTGCCCCCCAGAGCACCTGTCTGCCCCCCAGAGCACCTGTCTGCCCCCCAGAGCACCTGTCTGCCCCCCAGAGCACCTGTCTGCCCCCCCCCCCCAGAGCACCTGTCTGCCCCCCAGAGCACCTGTCTGCCCCCCCAGAGCACCTGTCTGCCCCCCCCTAGAGCACCTGTCTGGTCCCCCCAGAGCACCTGTCTGCCCCCCCAGAGCACCTGTCTGCCCCCCAGAGCACCTGTCTGCCCCCCCAGAGCACCTGTCTGCCCCCAGAGCACCTGTCTGCCCCCCCCAGAGCACCTGTCTGCCCCCCCCCAGAGCACCTGTCTGCCTCCCCAGAGCACCTGTCTGCCTCCCCCAGAGCACCTGTCTGCCCCCCAGAGCACCTGTCTGCCCCCAGAGCACCTGTCTGCCCCCCAGAGCACCTGTCTTTCCCCCCCCAGAGCACCTGTCTTTCCCCCAGAGCACCTGTCTTTCCCCCCCCAGCACCTGTCTGATGTTACCTGCCTCCTGTTCTCCAGGTGAGGAACCAAGAGCCCGAGGCCATGTTCAGACTGAAGTCTCTGGTGAAGGAGAAGTTCACTGAGAGACACGACAGTCTGTCTGAGGGAGAGCTACAGAACCACGTCAAGCTGGTCAGCTTTAAGGAGAACGTCAGAAACGCACTCAAAACAGGTGAGACACACACTAGTTGTATGTAGACTAGCAGCATGTCCCACATGGTGACTGGTTAACCTGTCTTGTGTGTATGTTCTGTCTCCATCAGTGAACCCTGAGGCAGCAGAGAATATGGAGGAGGAGCTGGATGAGGATGTTGCTGTGACGCAGAGTGAGGTTAACTTCACCTGTCCCCTGACTCAGGTTGGTCTCTACGCCTCCTGTCAGTATTTAACCTGTCCTCTGACTCAGGTTGGTCTCTCCTCTCCTGTCAGTAGCTAACCTGTCCCCTGACTCAGGTTGGTCTCTACTCCTCCTGTCAGTAGCTAACCTGTCCCCTGACTCAGGTTGGTCTCTACTCCTCCTGTCAGTATCTAACCTGTCCCCTGACTCAGGTTGGTCTCTACTCCTCCTGTCAGTATCTAACCTGTCCCCTCAGGTTGGTCTCTACTCCTCCTGTCAGTATCTAACCTGTCCCCTGACTCAGGTTGGTCTCTACTCCTCCTGTCAGTATCTAACCTGTCCCCTCAGGTTGGTCTCTACTCCTCCTGTCAGTATCTAACCTGTCCCCTCAGGTTGGTCTCTACTCCTCCTATCAGTGTCTAACCTGTCCACTCAGGTTGGTCTCTCTCCTCCTATCAGTGTCTAACCTGTCCCCTCAGGTTGGTCTCTCTCCTCCTATCAGTGTCTAACCTGTCCCCTCAGGTTGGTCTCTCTTCTCCTATCAGTGTCTAACCTGTCCCCTCAGGTTGGTCTCTACTCTCCTGTCAGTATCTAACCTGTCCCCTCAGGTTGGTCTCTACTCCTCCTGTCAGTATCTAACCTGTCCCCTCAGGTTGGTCTCTACTCCTCCTATCAGTGTCTAACCTGTCCCCTCAGGTTGGTCTCTCTCCTCCTATCAGTGTCTAACCTGTCCCCTCAGGTTGGTCTCTACTCCTCCTATCAGTGTCTAACCTGTCCCCTCAGGTTGGTCTCTCCTCCTCCTATCAGTGTCTAACCTGTCCCCTCAGGTTGGTCTCTCCTCCTCCTATCAGTGTCTAACCTGTCCCCTCAGGTTGGTCTCTCTCCTCCTGTCAGTAGCTAACCTGTCCCCTCAGGTTGGTCTCTCTCCTCCTATCAGTGTCTAACCTGTCCCCTCAGGTTGGTCTCTCCTCCTCCTATCAGTGTCTAACCTGTCCCCTCAGGTTGGTCTCTCTCCTCCTGTCAGTGTTGTTACTGTGTAGCTCTTGACTTGTTATATGACAACATTTCACTTGAATGTGGTTGTTGTCTTGTGTTTTTTTTTCCCACTTCACTAATTCATTCTAAGTTTATTTGGTCTGTCTTTCCCACTAATCTGCCCGGCAACAGGACAATAAAGCCTCTGGTTGTGTCCATGTTGTCGTGTGGCCCTGCAGGTGGAGATGGTGGACCCAATGAAGAACAAGAAGTGTAACCACCACTACGACCGGGACGCCATTATGGGGATGATCAAGGCCCGGCAAAACCAGAAGAAGAAGTTACGGTGAGACGTGACGCTCCTACTGGTTGGTCGTTCATTTACACTACATCTGTCAGTCTTGACTCTGCTGTTACTGTCCTTGTCAATCAGGTTGATGTCGTCTCTCTCCTCCTGTTACTGTTAGTTGTCAATCAGGATGTGATGTCCTGTCATCTGACTCAGTCTGGTCTCTCTCTCCTCCTGTTACTGTTAGGACCTTGTCAATCAGGATGTCTCTCTCCTGTCGTCTCCTGTCCTACCCTGTCTCTCTGTTATAGCACCTTGTCAATCAGGATGTGATGTCTCTCTCTCCTGTCAGTACCCTGTTGTTATAGCACCTTGTCAATCAGGATGTGATGTCCCTCTCTGTCCTACCCTGCTGTTATAGCACCTGTCAATCAGGATGTGATGTCGTCTCTCTGTCCTACCCTGTTACTGTATAGCACCATGTCAATCAGGATGTGATGTCGTCTCTCTGTCCTACCCTGTTACTGTTAGCACCTTGTCAATCAGGATGTGATGTCGTCTCCCTGTCCTACCCTGTTACTGTTAGCACCTTGTCAATCAGGATGTGATGTCCTGTCCTACCCTGTTAGATGGCACCTTGTCAATCAGGGATGTGATGTCGTCTCTCTCTCCGTCCCTGTTGCTAAGCACCTGTCAATCAGGATGTGATGTCGTCTCTCTGTCCTACCCTGTGTTATAGCACCATGTCAATCAGGATGTGATGTGATGTCCTACCCTGTCACCATCTCTGTCCTACCCTGTTACTGTTAGCACCTTGTCAATCAGGATGTGATGTCGTCTCTCTGTCCTACCCTGTTACTGTTAGCACCTTGTCAATCAGGATGTGATGTCGTCTCCCTGTCCTACCCTGTTACTGTTAGCACCTTGTCAATCAGGATGTGATGTCGTCTCTCCGTCCTACCCTGTTGCTATAGCACCTTGTCAATCAGGATGTGATGTCGTCTCTCTGTCCTACCCTGCTGTTATAGCACCATGTCAATCAGGATGTGATGTCGTCTCTCTGTACTACCCTGTTACTGTTAGCACCTTGTCAATCAGGATGTGATGTCGTCTCTCTGTCCTACCCTGTTACTGTTAGCACCTTGTCAATCAGGATGTGATGTCGTCTCCCTGTCCTACCCTGTTACTGTTAGCACCTTGTCAATCAGGATGTGATGTCGTCTCTCCGTCCTACCCTGTTGCTATAGCACCTTGTCAATCAGGATGTGATGTCGGATGTGATGTCGTCTCTCTGTCCTACCCTGCTGTTATAGCACCTTGTCAATCAGGATGTGATGTCGTCTCTCTGTCCTACCCTGTTACTGTTAGCACCATGTCAATCAGGATGTGATGTCGTCTCTCTGTCCTACCCTGTTACTGTTAGCACCTTGTCAATCAGGATGTGATGTCGTCTCCCTGTGTCCTACCCTGTTACTGTAGCACCTTGTCACCTTGTCAATCAGATGTGATGTCGTCTCTCTGTCCTACCCTGTTACTGTTAGCACCTTGTCAATCAGGATGTGATGTCGTCTCTCCTGTCCTACCCTGTTGCTATAGCACCCAATGTCAATCAGGATGTGATGTCCCTCTGTTGTCCAATCAGGATGTGATGTCGTCTCTCTGTCCTACCCTGTTACTAGCACCTTGTCAATCAGGATGTGATGTCGTCTCTCTGTCCTACCCTGTTGTTATAGCACCTTGTCAATCAGGATGTGATGTCGTCTCTCTGCCCTACCCTGTTGCTATAGCACCTTGTCAATCAGGATGTGATGTCGTCTCTCTGTCCTACCCCTGCTGTTATAGCACCTTGTCAATCAGGATGTGATGTCGTCTCTCTGTCCTACCCCTGCTGTTATAGCACCTTGTCAATCAGGATGTGATGTCGTCTCTCTGTCCTACCCTGCTGTTATAGCACCATGTCAATCAGGATGTGATGTCGTCTCTCTGCCCTACCCTGTTGCTATAGCACCTTGTCAATCAGGATGTGATGTCGTCTCTCTGTCCTACCCCTGTTACTGTTAGCACCTTGTCAATCAGGATGTGATGTCGTCTCTCTGTCCTACCCTGCTGTTATAGCACCTTGTCAATCAGGATGTGATGTCGTCTCTCTGCCCTACCCTGTTGCTATAGCACCTTGTCAATCAGGATGTGATGTCGTCTCTGTTCTATCCTGTTGCTATAGCACCTTGTCAATCAGGATGTGATGTCGTCTCTCTGTCCTACCCTGTTACTGTTAGCACCATGTCAATCAGGATGTGATGTCGTCTCTCCGTCCTACCCTGCTGTTTTCTCACCTTGTCAATCAGGATGTGATGTCGTCTCTGCCCTACCCTGTTGCTATAGCACCTTGTCAATCAGGATGTGATGTCCTCTCTCTGTCCTACCCCTGCTGTTATAGCACCTTGTCAATCAGGATGTGATGTCGTCTCTCTGTCCTACCCTGTTACTGTTAGCACCTTGTCAATCAGGATGTGATGTCGTCTCTCTGTCCTACCCCTGCTGCTATAGCACCTTGTCAATCAGGATGTGATGTCGTCTCTCTGTCCTACCCTGCTGTTTTCTCACCTTGTCAATCAGGATGTGATGTCGTCTCTCTGTCCTACCCCTGCTGTTATAGCACCTTGTCAATCAGGATGTGATGTCGTCTCTCTGTCCTACCCTGTTGCTATAGCACCTTGTCAATCAGGATGTGATGTCTCTCTGTCCTACCCTGTTGCTATAGCACCCTGTTAATCAGGATGTGATGTCGTCTCTCTGTCCTACCCTGTTGCTATAGCACCTTGTCAATCAGGATGTGATGTCATCTCTCTGTCCTACCCCTGTTGCTATAGCACCTTGTCAATCAGGATGTGATGTCGTCTCTCTGCCCTACCCTGCTGTTTTCTCACCTTGTCAATCAGGATGTGATGTCGTCTCTCCGTACTACCCTGCTGTTTTCTCACCTTGTTTTACACTTAAACAACTGTTGCAGTAAAACATTAGATTGATTCATTAGCATATTCCTTTTCTCCGTCCCACAGCTGTCCGGTGGTTGGCTGTGGCAACACGGACGTGAAGCAGGGAGACCTGATCCTAGATCAGATTATGAAGAGACAGATCCTGAAGAGGTAGACTACCAAGGCATGATTCTGGTCCTGAAGAGGTAGACTACCAAGGCATGATTCTGGTCCTGAAGAGGTAGACTACCAAGACACTATTCTGGGGTACGCCAACTCATCAAACCTGACAATAATAATAAGACTTTTATTAGGAAAAATCATGACTTTTTGTTGTTGTGACCAAATGGTATCTTGCTACTGTGTCTGATCGTATTTGTTAGTTACAGAATTGCACTATTCTGAAGTTTTCTATAACAAAACCTCTCTTTATTTATACATAAGGGATTCATATTTTTTAGTCAGTTCAATAAAGGTATATTGGGGGGGGGGGGCAGGTAGCCTAGTGGTTAGAGCATTGGGCCAGTAACCGAAAGGTTGCTAGATCGAATCCCTAAGCTGACAAGGTAAAAAAAAATCTGTCATTCTGCCCCTGAACAAGGCAGTTAACCCACTGTTCCTAGGCCGTCATTGTAAATAATAATTTGTTCTTAACTGACTTGCCGAGTTAAATAAAAATAAAAAATAAAAACATTTAAAAAAATCTTATGCCTTTGGTGTTGAGAACCTGCAGTTACTGTAATAGACCACTGGGGGGCAGTGTCGTCCCTGGAATACACCACAAAGGGATCAGGAGAGGTGACTCAGGTCATGAAGAGAGAAGCTGGATAATCAGCCTACTTATTCTGAGAGAGTTGGGCTAAATGAATCAGAGAATGTGGGTTTCCTAAATACTTACAAACCACAAAAAGATAATGTCTGTAACATACAAAGTGAAAAGGTTATTGAATAAATGATGTGGAAATGATCAAATATCTATTTTCAGTTCCATCCTAAAAGTAGACCATTTCATTGTGTGAAATCTGTGAATCAATTCAGTTGAGTGATTAAATCTGTCTCCCCTCCTGCCTCTGCTGCCTCTCCTCTCCTGCCTCTCCCCTCCTGCCTCTCCCTCCTCCTGCCTCTCCCTCTCCTGCCTCTCCTCTCCTGCCTCTCCTCTCCTGCCTCTCCTCTCCTGCCTCTCCCCTCCTGCTTCTCCTCTCCTGCTTCTCCTCTCCTGCCTCTCTCCTCTCCTGCCTCTCCTCTCCCTCCTCTCCTCTCTTCTCCTCTCCCTGCCTCTCCTCTCCTGCCTCTCCTCTCCTGCCTCTCCCTCTACCTCCCTCTCTTCTCCTCTCCTGCCTCTCCTCTCCTGCCTCTCCCTCTCCTCTCCTGCTTCTCCCTCTACTCCCTCTCCTCTCCCTCTCCTGCCTCTCCCCCTGCCTCTCCCTCTCCTGCCTCTCCCCCCCTGCCTCTCCCCCTGCCTCTCCTCTCCTGCCTCCATGTAAACTGAAGACTCTTTGTTCACAGGACAGAAACAAACAGAGAGTGTGCTGAGATGGAACTAGGTGAAGCTAATCTTTTAATAATCTTACGTCAGGTTTTTAATAAGATTTCAGATGCAGCTTGCTTATTGTTTCCCCCCTCATCTATGGGTGGGTTCCAAATTGCACCCTATTCCTTGTGTAGTGCACTACTATTGACCAGGGCCCATAGGGTGTCGTTTGGGACGTAACCTCTTAAAGGGTAGGGCATGCCATACTCACCATTTGCAGACAGAATTGAGAGAAATGATTTACAGACAAACGATACATTTATTTTGAGTCATTTATTCACATTAAATCTGGGTCAGTTTTGTTAAAAAGTTAAGTTTTTAGTTTTGTGTTGGCGAACCGATGAACACTCACCATTAGTGTCAGACTGTTCCATCTCTTAGACCTGGGTCTGAATATTATACTCTATACTCACCATTAGTGTCAGACTGTTCCATCTCTTAGACCTGGGTCTGAATATTATACTCCATACTCACCACTCTGTTTGTTCCATCTCTTAGACCTGGGTCTGAATATTATACTCCATACTCACCACTCTGTTTGTTCCATCTCTTAGACCTGGGTCTGGATATTATACTCCATACTCCCCACTCTGTTTGTCCCAGCCTGTTCCATCTCTTAGACCTGGGTCTGGATATTATACTCCATACTCCCCACTCTGTTTGTTCCATCTCTTAGACCTGGGTCTGAATATTATACTCCATACTCACCACTCTGTTTGTTCCATCTCTTAGACCTGGGTCTGAATATTATACTCTATACTCACCACTCTGTTTGTTCCATCTCTTAGACCTGGGTCTGAATATTATACTCTATACTCACCACTCTGTTTGTCCCAGCCTGTTCCATCTCTTAGACCTGGGTCTGAATATTAACTCCATACACCCCACTCTGTTTGTTCCATCTCTTAGACCTGGGTCTGAATATTATACTCCATACTCACCACTCTGTTTGTTCCATCTCTTAGACCTGGGTCTGAATATTATACTCTATACTCACCACTCTGTTTGTTCCATCTCTTAGACCTGGGTCTGAATATTATACTCTATACTCACCACTCTGTTTGTTCCATCTCTTAGACCTGGGTCTGAATATTATACTCTATACTCACCACTCTGTTTGTTCCATCTCTTAGACCTGGGTCTGAATATTATACTCTATACTCACCACTCTGTTTGTTCCATCTCTTAGACCTGGGTCTGAATATTATACTCTATACTCACCACTCTGTTTGTTCCATCTCTTAGACCTGGGTCTGAATATTATACTCTATACTCACCACTCTGTTTGTTCCATCTCTTAGACCTGGGTCTGAATATTATACTCTATACACCCCACTCTGTTTGTTCCATCTCTTAGACCTGGGTCTTGAATATTATACTCCATACACCCCACTCTGTTTGTTCCATCTCTTTGACCTGGGTTGAATATTATACTCTATACTCACCACTCTGTTTGTTCCATCTCTTAGACCTGGGTCTGAATATTATACTCTATACACCCCACTCTGTTTGTTCCATCTCTTAGACCTGGGTCTGAATATTATACTCCATACTCACCACCATTAGTGTCAGACTGTTCCATCTCTTAGACCTGGGTCTGAATATTATACTCCATACACCCCACTCTGTTTGTTCCATCTCTTAGACCTGGGTCTGAATATTATACTCTATACTCACCACTCTGTTTGTTCCATCTCTTAGACCTGGGTCTGAATATTATACTCCATACACCCCACTCTGTTTGTTCCATCTCTTAGACCTGGGTCTGGATATTATACTCCATACTCCCCACTCTGTTTGTCCCAGCCTGTTCCATCTCTTAGACCTGGGTCTGGATATTATACTCCATACTCACCACTCTGTTTGTCCCAGCCTGTTCCATCTCTTAGACCTGGGTCTGAATATTATACTCCATACTCACCACTCTGTTTGTCCCAGCCTGTTCCATCTCTTAGACCTGGGTCTGGATATTATACTCCATACTCACCACTCTGTTTGTTCCATCTCTTAGACCTGGGTCTGAATATTATACTCTATACTCACCACTCTGTTTGTTCCATCTCTTAGACCTGGGTCTGAATATTATACTCCATACACCCCACTCTGTTTGTTCCATCTCTTAGACCTGGGTCTGAATATTATACTCTATACTCACCACTCTGTTTGTTCCATCTCTTAGACCTGGGTCTGAATATTATACTCTATACTCCCCACTCTGTTTGTTCCATCTCTTAGACCTGGGTCTGAATATTATACTCTATACTCACCACTCTGTTTGTTCCATCTCTTAGACCTGGGTCTGAATATTATACTCCATACACCCCACTCTGTTTGTCCCAGCCTGTTCCATTTCTTAGACCTGGGTCTGAATATTATACTCTATACTCCCCACTCTGTTTGTTCCATCTCTTAGACCTGGGTCTGAATATTATACTCTATACTCACCACTCTGTTTGTTCCATCTCTTAGACCTGGGTCTGAATATTATACTCTATACTCCCCACTCTGTTTGTTCCATCTCTTAGACCTGGGTCTGAATATTATACTCTATACTCACCACTCTGTTTGTTCCATCTCTTAGACCTGGGTCTGAATATTATACTCCATACACCCCACTCTGTTTGTTCCATCTCTTAGACCTGGGTCTGAATATTATACTCCATACACCCCACTCTGTTTGTTCCATCTCTTAGACCTGGGTCTGAATATTATACTCTATACTCACCACTCTGTTTGTTCCATCTCTTAGACCTGGGTCTGAATATTATACTCTATACTCACCACTCTGTTTGTTCCATCTCTTAGACCTGGGTCTGAATATTATACTCTATACTCACCACTCTGTTTGTTCCATCTCTTAGACCTGGGTCTGAATATTATACTCCATACACCCCACTCTGTTTGTTCCATCTCTTAGACCTGGGTCTGAATATTATACTCCATACACCCCACTCTGTTTGTTCCATCTCTTAGACCTGGGTCTGAATATTATACTCTATACTCACCACTCTGTTTGTTCCATCTCTTAGACCTGGGTCTGAATATTATACTCCATACACCCCACTCTGTTTGTTCCATCTCTTAGACCTGGGTCTGAATATTATACTCCATACTCACCACTCTGTTTGTTCCATCTCTTAGACCTGGGTCTGAATATTATACTCCATACACCCCACTCTGTTTGTTCCATCTCTTAGACCTGGGTCTGAATATTATACTCCATACACCCCACTCTGTTTGTTCCATCTCTTAGACCTGGGTCTGAATATTATACTCCATACACCCCTCTGTTTGTTCCATCTCTTAGACCTGGGTCTGAATATTATACTCTATACTCACCACTCTGTTTGTTCCATCTCTTAGACCTGGGTCTGAATATTATACTCCATACTCACCCCACTCTGTTTGTTCCATCTCTTAGACCTGGGTCTGAATATTATACTCTATACTCACCACTCTGTTTGTTCCATCTCTTAGACCTGGGTCTGAATATTATACTCTATACACCCCACTCTGTTTGTTCCATCTCTTAGACCTGGGTCTGAATATTATACTCTATACTCACCACTCTGTTTGTTCCATCTCTTAGACCTGGGTCTGAATATTATACTCCATACACCCCACTCTGTTTGTTCCATCTCTTAGACCTGGGTCTGAATATTATACTCCATACTCACCACTCTGTTTGTTCCATCTCTTAGACCTGGGTCTGAATATTATACTCCATACACCCCACTCTGTTTGTTCCATCTCTTAGACCTGGGTCTGAATATTATACTCCATACTCACCACTCTGTTTGTTCCATCTCTTAGACCTGGGTCTGAATATTATACTCTATACTCACCACTCTGTTTGTTCCATCTCTTAGACCTGGGTCTGAATATTATACTCTATACACCCCACTCTGTTTGTTCCATCTCTTAGACCTGGGTCTGAATATTATACTCTATACTCACCACTCTGTTTGTTCCATCTCTTAGACCTGGGTCTGAATATTATACTCCATACACCCCACTCTGTTTGTTCCATCTCTTAGACCTGGGTCTGAATATTATACTATACTCACCACTCTGTTTGTTCCATCTCTTAGACCTGGGTCTGGATATTATACTCCATACACCCCACTCTGTTTGTTCCATATCTTAGACCTGGGTCTGAATATTATACTCCATACACCCCACTCTGTTTGTTCCATCTCTTAGACCTGGGTCTGAATATTATACTCTATACTCACCACTCTGTTTGTTCCATCTCTTAGACCTGGGTCTGAATATTATACTCTATACTCACCACTCTGTTTGTTCCATCTCTTAGACCTGGGTCTGAATATTATATTCCATACACCCCACTCTGTTTGTCCCAAATGGCGCCCCATTCCCTTTAACTGCTTTGGAATGATTGGGGAACAAATAGCCACTTTGGAGGTGACTTTTTAAAACTATTTGAATATAGATTTCAGGAAGTGACTACTTATTAAAACCATATGAATACAGATTTCAGGAAGTGACTACTTATTAAAACTATTTGAATGCAGATTTCAGGAAGTGACTACTTATTAAAACTATTTGAATGCAGATTTCAGGAAGTGACTACTTATTAAAACTATTTGAATACAGATTTCAGGAAGTGTAACTACTTATTAAAACTATGGGGAAGTTGGGGGATAGTTTCGTGAGCCAATGCTAACTAGCATTAGCGCAATGGCTGGGAGTGTATGGGTATTAGCAGATACCCATAGACTTCTAGCCGTTGCGCTAACGCTAATTAGCAACATCCTTCAAACTGCACGCGGACATAAAAATTGTGTCCACAAGTTCATCTGATTCTGGGGAGGTAGATAAAGGACCTCATTGCCCAAAATCCCCAAGTATCCCTTCAAAAGGGACAGTTTACTAGGAACACGAACGAACCTGCTTATCCACCTACCTTGGCTGTAGTTGATTCAAGACGACCGTTTTTGGGATGTTTTAGTTTCCTTTCGACACTTAGTAGTCATATTTGGTTACTGTTCGCGATAACACTTAATAACACAAACTTGTTCTGGTGCCTGTGTAATACAACTGTAATGACTTTTTTTTTTTAGAGCAGCATATTGTTACAGAATATTTTGGGTAATTGCATTTTAATTGCATAGCGATGAGCTGAGAGGTTGTTGTTTTTTTCCCCAACTACTGTACAGAAGGAATAGTGATGGTTCCTTATTCCACCTTATGTAATGACTCCATTATGATGTCATTATAAAGACATTTCCAACGTTCTGTGTTCTCTTAAGAACAATGACGCTGTTGTCATAATCACAACGTTACAAAGTTACTTATAGAAGAACCGGATGTCGTGTTTTATAGCTCACTCATTGTAAATGTATATATATTTGTTAGACCACTTTGGCAGTTTAAAAATGACTATGTTGATTCTATATCCCTCATATATTTAATTGTAGGCTTTATGGTATATTCGTATCTGAGAGTGCTCCAGTGTGTTAAAAGAATCATATATTTAATTGTAGGCTTTATGGTATATTCGTATCTGAGAGTGCTCCAGTGTGTTAAAAGAATCATATATTTAATTGTAGGCTTTATGGTATATTCGTATCTGAGAGTGCTCCAGTGTGTTAAAAGAATCATAGTTTGAATTAGTCTAAATATAACTTAAAACTTCTATGTTATTTATTTTAATCCCAGGCCCCGTCCCCGCAGGAGGCCTTTTGGTAGGCCGTCATTGTAAATAAGAATTTGTTCTTAACTGACTTGCCTGGTTAAATAAAGGATAAATAAATAAAATAACATTTATATTCAAATATTGTTTGGTTTTCCTAAAGGTATTCCAAATAAGTTCAAATCGTTTTTCTGAGACCTGTATATGAATATAAAAATAAAATAGTTGCATTTTAGTTTTAAACTATATTTGACTACCTTGAGTATTTGGAAATGCAACTGTTTCCCGCCCAATCTGGTGTACTACTTTGACTAGCGCCCATGCCCTATGAGTCCTGGTCAAATTAATAGGCTTGTAGGGAATAGGTGCAATTTGGGACGTAAAAACTGCCCAGGCTAAAAAGCATGCAATGGAAAGTAGGACTGTAGATACAGTACCTGGAACAGAACAGGTCCTGGAATCAGGTTGAAAACCTGTTTTTTTTTAAAGACAACAATAACTCCCTGCTCGGAGTAGGTTTTAGGATGTTATTCAGACACTGCCCTGACAAAATCAATTTATAATAACAGTTTACCTCGGCTGGTAATCACGACAGTTTGAGGTACCGCAAAAGGAAATATAGCGACGACGTTCATTGACATTGTTGCAAATGATGTGGAATAACCCATCGCTTTCAGGGTGAATGTGGAACTGCACATGCAATGGTAAAACCTTTCATACAATTTTCGCCTGACACGATCGCTTTTACACATTCTTCATTATTTTTGACTAATATGTTGCCATTTCTTTTAACCAATACTGATGGTTGTTAAAAGCGGAATTTTGACAATATGACCGTTATATCAACACACTCGCGTTACTCCCGTTTAACAACTATAAATAGTATTTTGCGCAATAGGCAAAAGTGAAAGTGGGATAATCGAGTCAGTTGCGCAACTGTTGCGCATTCAGCCGAAACGTGTCTCCCGCATTGAACACCAACTCCTCTAAGTCAGACGTCAAGTCACTTGCCGGTAATGTTGCATACACGTCTATACTTTTCATGGAACACAATCTAAGTTAACACAAGCCATAGTTACGTTCAAAAGCCTTATAGGTTATTGTTATGGCTTGGGTAACTTTCTTTATCGTGTTCATATTTGTATTATTATTTGTATGCAGTGCGCACTGCGCAGTAAACCGGAGGACTCATTGAAGCATCGTAATTTTGACCCCCTTAAGGCGGAATCATCAACTAGACTCAGCCGCGGGCTGATTCTCTTTCTCCAGCGGATTGGTAGAGGAGGGCAAGAACATAATTACTAATCATTTGTGGACTGCAAATTGACCGCAAGAAGCTCAAACAGAAAGAATGTTTGACTAAAACATTAATATTTCAAACCCTTACGTACATTTGTATTCATCACTTGTCTCTCTCTTATGTGTGAGAATACAGATTTCTTAAATTAAAATCACTTGGAGCTGATTTCCTGCTGTTTTTACAGACTTATGTCCAACTAATATATATATATATATATATTTGCGGTTTTACTTGGCCCCCCCAAGCTTTAAATAAATAAATAAATATATGTATATATATTAGTCCTAAACTTGGGGGGCCAAATAAAACCACTTTGGTACGCTGGCCGCAGGTTGGGGAACCTTGCCTAAGGGGTGATTTCATCCAAATAGACATTCCCAATGAAGACGTAGTTTTGAACAAGGTGATGTTGACGCTCCAAATAACACGAGGCAGGTCATTAAACAATAGAAAGAAAAAACAGTTTATTTATTCAAGTATTTCGGCATAAATTGTGAAATAGACCTTGTGAAATCCTTGTCAAAAGAGATACTGTTACATGTAGATCTAGATACTGTTACACGTAGATCTAGATACTGTTACACGTAGATCTAGATACTTTTACACATAGATCTAGATACTGTTACATGTAGATCTAGATACTGTTACATGTAGATCTAGATACTGTTACATGTAGATCTAGATACTGTTACACGTAGATCTAGATACTGTTACACGTAGATCTAGATACTGTTACATGTAGATCTAGATACTGTTACATGTAGATCTAGATACTGTTACATGTAGATCTAGATACTGTTACATGTAGATCTAGATACTGTTACATGTAGATCTAGATACTGTTACACGTAGATCTAGATACTGTTGCGTGTAGATCTAGATACTGTTTACACGTAGATCTAGATACTGTTTACACGTAGATCTAGATACTGTTACGTGTAGATCTAGATACTGTTGCGTGTAGATCTAGATACTGTTACATGTAGATCTAGATACTGTTTACGCGTAGATCTAGATACTGTTACACGTAGATCTAGATACTTTTACACGTAGATCTAGATACTGTTACACGTAGATCTAGATACTGTTACACGTAGATCTAGATACTGTTACACGTAGATCTAGATACTGTTACACGTAGATCTAGATACTGTTACACGTAGATCTAGATACTGTTACACGTAGATCTAGATACTGTTACACCTAGATCTAGACACTGTTGCACGTAGATCTAGATACTGTTGCACGTAGATCTAGATACTGTTGCACGTAGATCTAGATACTGTTGCACGTAGATCTAGATACTGTTGCACGTAGATCTAGATACTGTTACGTGTAGATCTAGATACTGTTACCCGTAGATCTAGATACTGTTACCCGTAGATCTAGATACTGTTGCGCGTAGATCTAGATACTGTTGCACGTAGATCTAGATACTGTTGCACGTAGATCTAGATACTGTTGCACGTAGATCTAGATACTGTTACGTGTAGATCTAGATACTGTTACCCGTAGATCTAGATACTGTTACCCGTAGATCTAGATACTGTTGCGTGTAGATCTAGATACTGTTGCGTGTAGATCTAGATACTGTTGCGTGTAGATCTAGATACTGTTACACAGAGATCTAGATACTGTTACACGGAGATCTAGATACTGTTACACTGAGATCTAGATACTGTTACACTGAGATCTAGATACTGTTACACTGAGATCTAGATACTGTTACACGGAGATCTAGATACTGTTACACGGAGATCTAGATACTGTTACGCGTAGATCTAGACACTGTTACGCGTAGATCTAGATACTGTTACGCGTAGATCTAGATACTGTTACGCGTAGATCTAGATACTGTTACGCGTAGATCTAGATACTGTTACGCGTAGATCTAGATACTGTTACGCGTAGATCTAGATACTGTTACGCGTAGATCTAGATACTGTTACGCGTAGATCTAGATACTGTTACGCGTAGATCTAGATACTGTTACGCGTAGATCTAGATACTGTTACGCGTAGATCTAGAGACTGTTACGCGTAGATCTAGAGACTTTTACCCGTAGATCTAGAGACTGTTACCCGTAGATCTAGAGACTGTTACCCGTAGATCTAGATACTGTTACGCGTAGATCTAGATACTGTTACGCGTAGATCTAGATACTGTTACGCGTAGATCTAGATACTGTTACGCGTAGATCTAGAGACTTTTACCCGTAGATCTAGAGACTGTTACCCGTAGATCTAGAGACTGTTACCCGTAGATCTAGATACTGTTACCCGTAGATCTAGATACTGTTGCGTGTAGATCTAGATACTGTTGCGTGTAGATCTAGATACTGTTGCGTGTAGATGTAGATACTGTTGCGTGTAGATGTAGATACTGTTACACGGAGATCTAGATACTGTTACACGGAGATCTAGATACTGTTACACAGAGATCTAGATACTGTTACACGTAGATCTAGATACTGTTACACTGAGATCTAGATACTGTTACACGGAGATCTAGATACTGTTACACGTAGATCTAGATACTGTTACACGTAGATCTAGACACTGTTACACGTAGATATAGATCATATAGAAATATAAAAACATTCTCCAAAGCAGCGGATCTCCAAAGCAGCGGATCTAAAGAGGCTAAAGAGGCTTCATGCATCATTTGTATTTCTTTTTAACCCTAAGAGTAGGAGTAAAATATTTTCAGCACTTACCACCAATTTTCTACTCTGAGACGCTTTGTGGATATGGGCCCAGAGCATATCAGCATATCAGTCCTACCAGAACAACTGTATCAATCCTACAATAGAGGAGATAGGACTGTAGAGACTGTTCCTGGAACAGAACAGAACCGAACACCTGTATCAGTCCTACAATAGAGGGGACAGGACAGTAGAGACTGTTCCTGGAACAGAACAGAACCGAACACCTGTATCAGTCCTACAATAGAGGGGACAGGACTGTAGAGACTGTTCCTGGAACAGAACAGAACACCTGTATCAGTCCTACAATAGAGGGGACAGGACTGTAGAGACTGTTCCTGGAACAGAACAGAACACCTGTATCAGTCCTACAATAGAGGGGACAGGACTGTAGAGACTGTTCCTGGAACAGAACAGAACACCTGTATCAGTCCTACAATAGAGGGGACAGGACTGTAGAGACTGTTCCTGGAACAGAACCGAACACCTGTATCAACACTACAATAGAGGGGACAGGACTGTTCCTGGAACAGAACCGAACACCTGTATCAACACTACAATAGAGGGGACAGGACTGTAGAGACTGTTCCTGGAACAGAACAGAACACCTGTATCAATCCTACAATAGAGAGGACAGGGCTGTAGAGACTGTTCCTGGAACAGAACACCGGTATCAATCCTACAATAGAGAGGACAGGACTGTAGAGACTGTTCCTGGAACAGAACACCGGTATCAATCACATTAGGATGGACATGAGCAGAAAATGAGTTCTCTGGGGACGTTTGTTGTCTACAATGAGAAAAGTATGTTTGATCTGAGCGCTCTCCTTTCATCCCTCTTGAACACAGTATCTCTCCTCATACAGAGACTGATGTTAGGAGACAGACAGGCCGACAGACAGACAGACAGGCCGACAGACAGGCCGACAGACAAACAGGCCGACAGACAGACAGACAGACAGACAGACAGACAGACAGACAGGCCGACAGACAGACAGACAGGCAGACAGACAGGCAGGCAGGCAGAGAGACAGACACTATCTCTCCTCATACAGAGACTGATGTTAGGCCACACAGACAGTGGAGGGGATAAACACAAACACACACACACACTCTCCTGGTATATCTCCGAAAGACAGTGTAGGAGTGTTTTATTGTGTCAGTGGGAGCCAATACCTGCCTTCCCTCCTCCTCCATTTTCTTTCTCAACTCTCCTTATTTAACACCATAGGAATGTCCTCTGGATAGCAGCATGGACAGGAGGGTTAATAGCTAGCAGTTCTTTCCCAGGTAACAGTGGGTTTATAGTTGGTTGGGTTAATAGCTAGCAGTTCTTTCCCAGGTAACAGTGGGTTTATAGTTGGTTGGGTTAATAGCTAGCAGTTCTT
>NW_024607712.1:0-34651 GCF_018296145.1 Oncorhynchus tshawytscha | reverse complement strand
TCCGTATCGAAGCAGTCGGAGTCTCCATCGTCTCCAGATGTCAGGGAGGACACACAGGGACTCTTCTCTAACTGGGACGACCCCTCGCACCCCAGCCCAGTCGCGCTCATTGTCCCACTGTCCGTCCCCTCCCCTGTCCCTCTGTCCGTCCCTCCGTCTGTCTCCCTGTCCAAGCCGTGGAGGAAGGGACAGTCCCCGGTACTGGAGCTGATGTCAAGCTGGTGAAGCCAGTTCAAGGTGGAGCTGCTGCTCCGGAGGTTCCCAGACTCAGTCCCAGGGAAGTCCTGGAGGAGGGGAGGAGAAGAGGGGAGCTCTGACCAGGGGCCATGGGCCAAGTGTTCAGCCACCTCTCTTTCCACACTGCTCCTCTCTTCCCATCCTCGCTCTCTCCTCTCTCCTGCTCCGCTTTCACTTCTTCCATGTTCTATCCTTCTCCCCACCTTTCTCCTCGCTCTCTCTCCCTGCTCCTGTTCTGTCTGTGGCAGGCAGGAGACAGCTGGATCTATCCCTTCATGGTGTCCTCTACCCCCTAGAACACAACCTCCTTCCCCCACACCTCCAGGGCTCTGCTTGTCCAGCCCGGGTGCCTGCAGGGGACATCGGTGTGGTGCTGTACCCAACCCTGGGCTCTCTTCACAGCTGACAAGCCGACCACTAGACACCTCCACGAGAGGAAGGATAGAGCTATGACAGTCAACTCCAGAAGCTCTCTCTCCTCTCCTCCTCTCTTCTGTCTCTCCTCTCCTCCTCTCTTCTGTTTCTCCTCTGCTCCTCTCTTCTGTCTCTCCTCTCCTCCTCTCTTCTGTCTCTCCTCTCCTCCTCTCTTCTGTCTCTCCTCTCCTCCTCTCTTCTGTCTCTCCTCTCCTCCTCTCTTCTGTCTCTCCTCTCCTCCTCTCTTCTGTCTCTCCTCTCCTCCTCTCTTCTGTCTCTCCTGTCTCTCCTCTCCTCCTCTCTTCTGTCTCTCCTCTCCTCTCATACTTCTCTGTGTTCTGTTCATCTGCCTCTCTCCTTCTCTCATCCATCTTTCTCTCCCCCTCATTCATCTCTCTCTTCTCCTCATCATCCTCTTCTCCAGTCTTCTGCTCCACCTCTCCCTGTCCTGCCTGGTCAGTCTGTGTCTGTGAGAGAAGTGAATAGTTTTCTCAGAAGACGTCTCCACCGCAGGACCTTCCCTAAATCCTCCCCACTGGAGCAGGGTCGCAAGGACTTGGGAAGGTGCAGGGGTAGAGGGCAGCCCTCCTCTCTCACCACTGGGGAGTCATGGTTTGTTTCTGGGACACAGATCTCCACACACGGCCTCACCTTCCCACAAGCCTGCTGGAACTTTCGGTACTTGGGGCATTGTAGGGAGTAGTCAGTCTGGCCGTCTGATTGGATATCGGCTTCAGGAGGATGGGTGAGATTTTTGTTTTCACGTCCCGTCTCGTCATTTGCTGGTTGGCCACCCACATCCTGTTCAGCGGGCGAATCAGAAACCACCCGGACCCCTTTGTCATCATCTAAGACATCCTTGTTCGTGTCGATGTCGCTAAGCCCGGGGGACTGTCTCCTGCACCGTGTCTTACAGCAGGTCTTCCTCTGGAAGGTGGCCGAACTGCTGCTGAAGAACTTGGGCAGGAGGAAGTCAAAACAGGCCGAGTCCAGATCCCTGAAACCCAGAATAGAGGCACAGTGTCGTATCTCCATGACATTATCTTTACTGAAGAGCAGCTTGGAGGTGTAAGCAAACTGCAGCAGGGGCTCCAAGCCACTCACCGTCACCTTTAGAGAGGGATGGAAAGGAAGAGAAACAGATGGTGATGACAGTCCCATATACAACCTGTTATATAACCTACTGTTACGCACGCCTCTATGAAGAGGGAACGCAACACCCTGCTACAACTAGACTCTCCGTGAAGCGAAAAGGTATGGACTGTAGGTGCAAGTAAGAATGACAACAGGCAGAATGTGGTACCGTTTACAAGGACTTTATTCCTTTACACGGTAATATGGGGAAAAGGGGCTGGACGGAACCAAAGCAAAGAAAGTAAATCTCAAAGCCCCCCCCTCTCCTATCTTACCTGCCTACCCACTACTTACCTAATTTAGCACCACCTGGTGCCCTAACCAAAATACAAGGGGTGGTCCGCCCAGGTCTTACCTAGTGTGCCTAGACAGCGAATATGCTACGGGTATATGTATGCCCGCGGGCCTCTTGCCTAAACACTCCCTAGGTGCCTTCCCCTTTCCCCCTGGGAACAAATGAAACAGAATATTAAACAATTTCAAACAAACTAAGAAACAAAAGGATGTCAAATAAGCTCTATCTGAGCAACAAACTCACAGAACATACCACTTTCCAGCAAAATCAACCTCTATCACAATCAATCTCAGAAATCCCTACCTCCAGCAAAATCTCTACCTCCAAAAAGAGATCTCCCCCCTGAACAGAACACTGGCTTTTATATAGTGTCAGAAGGAATGGGTAATTGGAGACAGCTGTGTCTTGACGAGGGGGCGGGGTCAGCTCTCCAATTAGCCCTGGAGTCAATCAATCAGCTGCTTGAGGGATTTCAGGAAGCCATTTCCTGAAATAAACACATGCAAATACACAATCTACAACACATAATCTGGGGAACGTAACACCTACCTATAACGTCATTAGCTAGGGAGCCAGCCAGATAATGTTAGCGAGCTAGCTAACAGTACACCTTAGCTTGCAATGAAACCACTTTCTGTCAAAATTAGGGTTAGGGTTAGGGGTAGTGACACCTCTAGCACTGAGAAGCAGTGACTGAGACCACTGCGCCACTTAAGACCCCATGCTTGTGGCAACAGGTCACAAATCCTGCTGATGTGATAGTCACACTGTGGTATTTCACCCAGTAGATATGGGAGTTTATACACTCAGCGCTCAACACTACTGTCGATTCAGAATATACCATATCTTTCCTATCTGACAGAACTGAGTTCATCTCATCTCTTAGACAAACTATGCCCGCGTGATGAATGCCACTCAGTTGCCTGACAACCACTCAGTTGCCTGACAACCACTCAGTTGCCTGACAACCACTCAGTTGCCTGACAACCACTCAGTTGCCTGACAACCACTCAGTTGCCTGACAACCACTCAGTTGCCTGACAACCACTTTAATTATATTTTTTTTTATTGGCAAACTTAGGCATGACATGCCAGCAGCACACATCTAAGTATAACTGACCAACTTATGAAAGACAAGCCGTGTAATTATGAATTCTGTAAAGTCAGTGTGGAAGAGGTGGGGGGGGAAATGATTGTTGTCAATCAACCTGGGTCTGACAACTTGGATGGACATTTACTGAGCATGGTAGCAGACTATATTGCAAAAAAATATTTAGTCTAAGTCTACAGGAAAGTGTGTGTGGTCAAGCAAAAGTCATTCCGTTACCCAAGAATAGCAAAGCACCCTTTACTGGCTAAAACAGCCGACCAAAATCAGCCTGTTAACAATCTTTGATGTTTGACCAGATACATTTCACAGCAAACAGATATTCAGCGTATAGGGAAGGGCATTCAACATGTATGGCACTTACACAAATGACTGATGATTGGCTGTTTTGTCAGACTGCAGCTTTTGACATTATTGATCATTGTCGATCTGTTGCTGGAAAAACTTGTGTTATGGCTTTACATCCTCTGCTATATTGTGGATAAAGAGTTACCTGTCTAACAGAACACAGAGGGTGTTCTTTAATGAAATCCTCTCCAGCGTAATCCAGGTAGAGTGAGGCATTCCCCAGGGCAGCTGTCTAGGCCCCTTCATTTTTTACTAACGACATGCCACAGGCTTTGAGTAAAGCCAGAGTGTCTATGTATGCGGATGACTCAACACTATACACATCAAATCAAATCAAATTTTATTTGTCACATACACATGGTTAGCAGATGTTAATGCGAGTGTAGCGAAATGCTTGTGCTTCTAGTTCCGACAATGCAGTAATAACGAGCAAGTAATCTAACTAACAATTCCAAAAAAACTACTGTCTTATACACAGTGTAAGGGGATAAAGAATATGTACATAAGGATATATGAATGAGTGATGGTACAGAGCAGCATAGGCAAGATACAGTAGATGATATCGAGTACAGTATATACATATGAGATAAGTATGTAAACCAAGTGGCATAGTTAAAGTGGCTAGTGATACATGTATTACATAAGGATGCAGTCGATGATATAGAGTACAGTATCAACGTATGCATATGAGATGAACAATGTAGGGTAAGTAACATTATATAAGGTAGCATTGTTTAAAGTGGCTAGTGATATATTTACATAATTTCCCATCAATTCCCATGATTAAAGTGGCTGGAGTAGAGTCAGTGTCATTGACAGTGTGTTGGCAGTAGCCACTCAATGTTGGTGGTGGCTGTTTAACAGTCTGATGGCCTTGAGATAGAAGCTGTTTTTCAGTCTCTCGGTCCCAGCTTTGATGCACCTGTACTGACCTCGCCTTCTGGATGACAGCGGGGTGAACAGGCAGTGGCTCGGGTGGTTGATGTCCTTGATGATCTTTATGGCCTTCCTGTAGCATCGGGTTGTGTAGGTGTCCTGGAGGGCAGGTAGTTTGCCCCCGGTGATGCGTTGTGCAGACCTCACTACCCTCTGGAGAGCCTTACGGTTGAGGGCGGTGCAGTTGCCATACCAGGCGGTGATACAGCCCGCCAGGATGCTCTCGATTGTGCATCTGTAGAAGTTTGTGAGTGCTTTTGGTGACAAGCCGAATTTCTTCAGCCTCCTGAGGTTGAAGAGGCGCTGCTGCGCCTTCCTCACGATGCTGTCTGTGTGAGTGGACCAATTCAGTTTGTCTGTGATGTGTATGCCGAGGAACTTAAAACTTGCTACCCTCTCCACTACTGTTCCATCGATGTGGATGGGGGTGTTCCCTCTGCTGTTTCCTGAAGTCCACAATCATCTCCTTAGTTTTGTTGACGTTGAGTGTGAGGTTATTTTCCTGACACCACACTCCGAGGGCCCTCACCTCCTCCCTGTAGGCCGTCTCGTCGTTGTTGGTAATCAAGCCTACCACTGTTGTGTCGTCCGCAAACTTGATGATTGAGTTGGAGGCGTGCATGGCCACGCAGTCGTGGGTGAACAGGGAGTACAGGAGGGGGCTCAGAACGCACCCTTGTGGGGCCCCAGTGTTGAGGATCAGCGGGGAGGAGATGTTGTTGCCTACCCTCACCACCTGGGGGCGGCCCGTCAGGAAGTCCAGTACCCAGTTGCACAGGGCGGGGTCGAGACCCAGGGTCTCGAGCTTGATGACGAGCTTGGAGGGTACTATGGTGTTGAATGCCGAGCTGTAGTCGATGAACAGCATTCTCACATAGGTATTCCTCTTGTCCAGATGGGTTAGGGCAGTGTGCAGTGTGGTTGAGATTGCATCGTCTGTGGACCTATTTGGGCGGTAAGCAAATTGGAGTGGGTCAAGGGTGTCAGGTAGGGTGGAGGTGATATGGTCCTTGACTAGTCTCTCAAAGCACTTCATGATGACGGATGTGAGTGCTACGGGGCGGTAGTCGTTTAGCTCAGTTACCTTAGCTTTCTTGGGAACAGGAACAATGGTGGCCCTCTTGAAGCATGTGGGAACAGCAGACTGGTATAGGGATTGGTTGAATATGTCCGTAAACACACCGGCCAGCTGGTCTGCGCATGCTCTGAGGGCGCGGCTGGGGATGCCGTCTGGGCCTGCAGCCTTGCGAGGGTTAACACGTTTAAATGTCTTACTCACTTCGGCTGCAGTGAAGGAGAGACCGCATGATTCCGTTGCAGGCCGTGTCAGTGGCACTGTATTGTCCTCAAAGCGGGCAAAAAGTTATTTAGTCTGCCTGGGAGCAAGACATCCTGGTCCGTGACTGGGCTGGGTTTCTTCCTGTAGTCCGTGATTGACTGTAGACCCTGCCACATACCTCTTGTGTCTGAGCCGTTGAATTGAGATTCTACTTTGTCTCTGTACTGGCGCTTAGCTTGTTTGATAGCCTTGCGGAGGGAATAGCTGCACTGTTTGTATTCAGCCATGTTACCAGACACCTTGCCCTGATTAAAAGCAGTGGTTCGTGCCTTCAGTTTCACACGAATGCTGCCATCAATCCACGGTTTCTGGTTAGGGAATGTTTTAATCGTTGCTATGGGAACGACATCTTCAACGCACGTTCTAATGAACTCGCACACCGTATCAGCGTATTCGTCAATGTTGTTGTCTGACGCAATACGAAACATCTCCCAGTCCACGTGATGTCTCCCAGTCAGCTACCACAGCAACTGAAATGACTGCAACACTTAACAAAGAGCTGCAGTTAGTTTCAGAATTGGTGGCAAGAAATAGGTTAGTCCTAAATATTTCTAAAACTAACAGTATTGTATTTGAGACAAATCATTCACTAAACCCTAAACCTCAACTAAATCTTGTAATGAATAATGTGGAAATTGAGCAAGCTGATGTGACTAACTGCTTGGAGTAAGCCTGGATCGTAAACTGTCATGGTCAAAACATATTGATACAACAGTAGCTAAGATGGGGAGAAGTCTTGTCCATAATAAAGTGCTGCTCTACCTTCTTAACAACACTATCAACAAGGCAGGTCCTACAGGCCCTAGTTTCTACCTTCTTAACAACACTATCAACAAGGCAGGTCCTACAGGCCCTAGTTTCCACCTTCTTAACAACACTATCAACAAGGCAGGTCCTACAGGCCCTAGTTTCTACCTTCTTAACAACACTATCAACAAGGCAGGTCCTACAGGCCCTAGTTTTAAAGCACCTGGACTACTGTTCAGTCGTGTGGTCAGGTGACACAAAGAGGGACCTCGGAAAATTACAATTGGTTCAGATCAGCGCAGCACGGCTAGCCCTTACATGCTTTATGTATCCTTTATGAAACTTAAGAACAAATTCTTATTTACAATGGCAGCCTACCAAGGAACAGTGGGTTAACACCCTTGTTCAGGTGCAGAACGACAGATGTTTTACCTTGTCAGCTCGGGGATTCAATCGAGCAACCTTTTGGTTACTGGCCCAACGCTCTAACCACTAGGCTACCTGCCTCCTCTACGCTCTAACCACTAGGTTACCTGCCGCCTCTACACTCTAACCACTAGGCTTCCTGCCGCCTCTACGCTCTAACCACTAGGCTACCTGCCTCCTCTACGCTCTAACCACTAGGATACCTGCCTCCTCTACGCTCTAACCACTAGGCTACCTGCCTCCTCTACGCTCTAACCACTAGGATACCTGCCTCCTCTACACTCTAACCACTAGGCTACCTGCCGCCTCTACACTCGAACCACTAGGATACCTGCCTCCTCTACGCTCTAACCACTAGGCTACCTGCCTCCTCTACGCTCTAACCACTAGGTTACCTGCCGCCTCTACACTCTAACCACTAGGCTACCTGCCGCCTCTACACTCTAACCACTAGGATACCTGCCTCCTCTACGCTCTAACCACTAGGCTACCTGCCGCCTCTACGCTCTAACCACTAGGCTACCTGCCGCCTCTACACTCTAACCACTAGGCTACCTGCCTCCTCTACGCTCTAACCACTAGGCTACCTGCCGCCTCTACATTCTAACCACTAGGCTACCTGCCTCCTCTACGCTCTAACCACTAGGCTACCTGCCGCCTCTACACTCTAACCACTAGGCTTCCTGCCGCCTCTACGCTCTAACCACTAGGCTACCTGCCACCTCTACGCTCTAACCACTAGGCTACCTGCCGCCTCTACGCTCTAACCACTAGGATACCTGCCTCCTCTACACTCTAACCACTAGACTACCTGCCTCCTCTACGCTCTAACCACTAGGATACCTGCCTCCTCTACACTCTAACCACTAGGATACCTGCCTCCTCTACACTCTAACCACTAGGCTACCTGCCTCCTCTACGCTCTAACCACCAGGATACCTGCCACCTCTACGCTCTAACCACTAGGCTACCTGCCGCCTCTACATTCTAACCACTAGGCTACCTGCCTCCTCTACGCTCTAACCACTAGGCTACCTGCCGCCTCTACACTCTAACCACTAGGCTACCTGCCTCCTCTACGCTCTAACCACTAGGCTACCTGCCGCCTCTACACTCTAACCACTAGGCTTCCTGCCGCCTCTACACTCTAACCACTAGGCTACCTGCCTCCTCTACACTCTAACCACTAGGCTACCTGCCGCCTCTACACTCTAACCACTAGGATACCTGCCGCCTCTACACTCTAACCACTAGGCTACCTGCCGCCTCTACACTCTAACCACTAGGCTACCTGCCACCTCTACACTCTAACCACTAGGCTACCTGCCGCCTCTACACTCTAACCACTAGGCTTACATGGAGAACTAGCATCAATGACAAGCATGTCCATCTCTCCTGGCTCAAAGTAGAGGATAGATTGACTTCGTCACTACTTGTCTTTGTGGACGGTATTGACATGTTGAATGCACTGAGCTGTCTGTTCATACGACTAGCACACACCCATGCATACCCCCACAATGCCACCAGAGGTCCCTTCACAATCCTCAATTCAAGAACAAACTATGTTCTTCATACCCCCACAATGCCACCAGAGGTCCCTTCACAATCCTCAAGAACAGACTACTAACTGCGAAGTGCAGTTTACATATTACATATTTTTATTTAACCTTTATTTAACTACATAGAGCCATGACACAGTACTACATAGAGCCATGACACAGTACTACATAGAGCCATGACACAGTACTACATAGAGCCATGACACAGTACTACATAGAGCCATGACACAGTACTACATAGAGCCATGACACAGTACTACATAGAGCCATGACACAGTACTACATAGAGCCATGACACAGTACTACATAGAGCCATGACACAGTACTACAGAGCCATGACACAGTACTACATAGAGCAATGAAACAGTACTACAGAGCCATGACACAGTACTACATAGAGCCATGACACAGTAATACATAGAGCCATGACACAGTACTACATAGTCATGACACAGTACTACATAGTCATGACACAGTACTACATAGAGCCATGACACAGTACTACATAGAGCCATGACACAGTACTACATAGAGCCATGACACAGTACTACATAGAGCCATGACACAGTACTACATAGAGCCATGACACAGTACTACATAGAGCCATGACACAGTACTACATAGAGCCATGACACAGTACTACATAGAGCCATGACACAGTATTACATAGAGCCATGACACAGTACTACATAGAGCCATGACACAGTACTACATAGAGCCATGACACAGTACTACATAGAGCCATGACACAGTACTACATAGAGCCATGACACAGTACTACATAGAGCCATGACACAGTACTACATAGAGCCATGACACAGTACTACATAGAGCCATGACACAGTACTACATAGAGCCATGACACAGTACTACATAGAGCCATGATACAGTACTACATAGAGCCATGATACAGTACTACATAGAGCCATGACACAGTACTACATAGAGCCATGACACAGTACTACATAGAGCCATGACACAGTACTACATAGAGCCATGACACAGTACTACATAGAGCCATGACACAGTACTTACATAGAGCCATGACACAGTACTACAAAGAGCCATGACACAGTACTACATAGAGCCATGATACAGTACTACAGAGCCATGATACAGTACTACAGAGCCATGACACAGTACTACATAGAGCCATGACACAGTACTACATAGAGCCATGACACAGTACTACATAGAGCCATGACACAGTACTACATAGAGCCATGACACAGTACTACATAGAGCCATGACACAGTACTACATAGAGCCATGACATAGTACTACATAGAGCCATGATACAGTACTACATAGAGCCATGATACAGTACTACATAGAGCCATGACACAGTACTACATAGAGCCATGACACAGTACTACATAGAGCCATGACACAGTACTACATAGAGCCATGACACAGTACTTACATAGAGCCATGACACAGTACTACAAAGAGCCATGACACAGTACTACATAGAGCCATGATACAGTACTACAGAGCCATGATACAGTACTACAGAGCCATGACACAGTACTACATAGAGCCATGACACAGTACTACATAGAGCCATGACACAGTACTACATAGAGCCATGACACAGTACTACATAGAGCCATGACACAGTACTACATAGAGCCATGACACAGTACTACATAGAGCCATGACACAGTACTACATAGAGCCATGACACAGTACTACATAGAGCCATGACACAGTACTACATAGAGCCATGACACAGTACTACATAGAGCCATGACACAGTACTACATAGAGCCATGACACAGTACTACATAGAGCCATGACACAGTACTACATAGAGCCATGACACAGTACTACATAGAGCCATGACACAGTACTACATAGAGCCATGACACAGTACTACATAGAGCCATGATACAGTACTACATAGAGCCATGATACAGTACTACATAGAGCCATGACACAGTACTACATAGAGCCATGACACAGTACTACATAGAGCCATGACACAGTACTACATAGAGCCATGACACAGTACTTACATAGAGCCATGACACAGTACTTACATAGAGCCATGACACAGTACTACAAAGAGCCATGACACAGTACTACATAGAGCCATGATACAGTACTACAGAGCCATGATACAGTACTACAGAGCCATGACACAGTACTACATAGAGCCATGACACAGTACTACATAGAGCCATGACACAGTACTACATAGAGCCATGACATAGTACTACATAGAGCCATGACACAGTACTACATAGAGCCATGACACAGTACTACATAGAGCCATGACACAGTACTACATAGAGCCATGACACAGTACTACATAGAGCCATGACACAGTACTACATAGAGCCATGACACAGTACTACATAGAGCCATGACATAGTACTACATAGAGCCATGATACAGTACTACATAGAGCCATGATACAGTACTACATAGAGCCATGACACAGTACTACATAGAGCCATGACACAGTACTACATAGAGCCATGACACAGTACTACATAGAGCCATGACACAGTACTTACATAGAGCCATGACACAGTACTACAAAGAGCCATGACACAGTACTACATAGAGCCATGATACAGTACTACAGAGCCATGATACAGTACTACAGAGCCATGACACAGTACTACATAGAGCCATGACACAGTACTACATAGAGCCATGACACAGTACTACATAGAGCCATGACACAGTACTACATAGAGCCATGACACAGTACTACATAGAGCCATGATACAGTACTACAGAGCCATGATACAGTACTACAGAGCCATGACCCAGTACTACATAGAGCCATGACACAGTACTACATAGAGCCATGACACAGTACTACATAGAGCCATGACACAGTACTACATAGAGCCATGACTACATATTCCACATCACGTAACTGATGAAAGCAGTAGAATCAGATGAAAAATATGTATATAGAATACACCTTACGGAACAGCAGGGACACACACACACACACACACGGATGTTGTATTGTAGATATGTGGTTGTAGAGATGAGGCCTGAGGACACACTCTTAATGTGTTATGAATGTATTGAATGATCCATAATAAACCCCAGGAAGAGTAGCTGCTGTCTTGACAGGAACTAATGGGGATCCATAATAAACCCCAGGAAGAGTAGCTGCTGCCTTGGCAGGAACTAATGGGGATCCATAATAAACCCCAGGAAGAGTAGCTGCTACCTTGACAGGAACTAATGGGGATCCATAATAAACCCCAGGAAGAGTAGCTGCTGCCTTGGCAGGAACTAATGGGGATCCATAATAAACCCCAGGAAGAGTAGCTGCTGCCTTGGCAGGAACTAATGGGGATCCATAATAAACCCCAGGAAGAGTAGCTGCTGCCTTGGCAGGAACTAATGGGGATCCATAATAAACCCCAGGAAGAGTAGCTGCTGCCTTGGCAGGAACTAATGGGGATCCATAATAAACCCCAGGAAGAGTAGCTGCTGTCTTGACAGGAACTAATGGGGATCCATAATAAACCCCAGGAAGAGTAGCTGCTGCCTTGACAGGAACTAATGGGGATCCATAATAAACCCCAGGAAGAGTAGCTGCTGTCTTGATAGGAACTATTGAGGATCCATAATAAACCCCAGGAAGAGTAGCTGCTGTCTTAACAGGAACTAATGGGGATCCATAATAAACCCCAGGAAGAGTAGCTGCTGCCTTGGCAGGAACTAATGGGGATCCATAATAAACCCCAGGAAGAATAGATGCTGCCTTGGCAGGAACTAATGTATATTCACAATAAACCCCAGGAAGAGTAGCTGCTGCCTTGACAGGAACTAATGGGGTTCCATAATAAACCCCAGGAAGAGTAGCTGCTGCCTTGACAGGAACTAACAGGGTTCCATAATAAACCCCAGGAAGAGTAGCTGCTGCCTTGACAGGAACTAATGGGGATCCATAATAAACCCCAGGAAGAGTAGCTGCTACCTTGACAGGAACTAATGGGGATCCATAATAAACCCCAGGAAGAGTAGCTGCTGCCTTCGCAGGAACTAATGGGGATCCTTAATAAATACAAATACTAATACTTGTGTTAAATAGGCTTTAGCTCAGTTGGCTAACAGCTAAATCAGTCAAATTCCTATGTGGATCTGGAAGCCAGTTCCATTACTGATTTTCATGATCTGCCTTTAAACCAGGGACTGATTTAGACCTGGGGACACCAGGTGGAAGCGATGAATTATCAGGTAGCACAGAAAACCTGAAAACCATCAGTACTCCGGATCTCGTATGGTAAGATTGGAAAACTCCTGGCCTAAAGTGGACTAATGTGATCCTGGACTCCTAGGCTCATGGTCCCTCCCTTCTCACCTCCTGAGGCAGGGTGACGACAAGTCCCTGTGGTGCGTGGGAGGAGACCCTGTGTGTGAAGTAGTCGCTGCAGGAGGCCAGCACAGAACGGTGGGCCCTGAAACTCCTCCCTTCGGCCAGTACAGTGATGTCACACAGCAGGTCACGCCTCCGCTGGTCGTCCAGACAACGCAGCACATGGCAGCTGTGCACGGAGGACTCAAAGGTAAACACAGAGGACCGCAGGCTCTCCAGACTAGACATGGCAACGGACATCTGTGGAACACACACACACACACACACACACACACACACACACACAACACACACACACAGAGGTGAGTACAAACACAAAGAAAGAGAGAAAAGAAGATGACAAAATTATACTACTTCCTGTAGCCTAACCTACTACTCCCTGTAGCCTAACCTACTACTCCCTGTAGCCTAACCTACTACTCCCTGTAGCCTAACCTACTACTCCCTGTAGCCTAACCTACTATTCCCTGTAGCCTAACCTACTATTCCCTGTAGCCTAACCTACTACTTCCTGTAGCCTAACCTACTACTTCCTGTAGCCTAACATACTACTTCCTGTAGCTTAACCTACTACTTCCTGTACCTTAACCCACTACTTCCTGTAGCTTAACCTACTACTTCCTGTAGCCTAACCTACTACTTCCTGTAGCTTAACCTACTACTTCCTGTCGCTTAACCTACTACTTTCTGTAGCCTAACCTACTACTTCCTGTAGCCTAAACTACTACTTCCTTAAAACAGTGGTGTCAGTCAAACAGCTGTAGCCTAAACTACTACTTCCTGTAGCCTAAACTACTATTGATCTGCAGGCTATCATTGTAAATTAAAACAAATCTAATCACAACTAGTCAAATCAAAATCCCCCAGCAGTAAAAACAGACTTGTAAACAGAAACAGCTCGTGGTAACCAACAGATTTAACAGCTAGTTGACGACATCTCATTATTTAGCATAATACACTTCCAAATCCGTCACATCTGTCTGCCACTCATATCCAGTCATCTGTCTGCCACTCATATCCAGTCATCTGTCTGCCACTCATATCCAGTCATCTGTCTGCCACTCATATCCAATCATCTGTCTGCCACTCATATCCAGTCATCTGTCTGCCACTCATATCCAATCATCTGTCTGCCACTCATATCCAGTCATCTGTCTGCCACTCATATCCAGTCATCTGTCTGCCACTCATATCCAGTCATCTGTCTGCCACTCATATCCAGTCATCTGTCTGCCACTCATATCCAGTCATCTGTCTGCCACTCATATCCAGTCATCTGTCTGCCACTCATATCCAGTCATCTGTCTGCCACTCATATCCAGTCATCTGTCTGCCACTCATATCCAGTCATCTGTCTGCCACTCATATCCAATCATCTGTCTGCCACTCATATCCAGTCATCTGTCTGCCACTCATATCCAATCATCTGTCTGCCACTCATATCCAGTCATCTGTCTGCCACTCATATCCAGTCATCTGTCTGCCACTCATATCCAGTCATCTGTCTGCCACTCATATCCAGTCATCAGTCAGCCACTCATATCCAGTCATCTGTCTGCCACTCATATCCAGTCATCTGTCTGCCACTCATATCCAGTCATCTGTCTGCCACTCATATCCAGTCATCTGCCAGCCACTCATATCCAGTCATCTGTCTGCCACTCATATCCAGTCATCTGTCTGCCACTCATATCCAGTCATGTCTGCCACTCATATCCAGTCATCTGTCAGCCACTCATATCCAGTCATGTCTGCCACTCATATCCAGTCATCTGTCTGCCACTCATATCCAGTCATCTATCTGCCACTCATATCCAGTCATCTGCCAGCCACTCATATCCAGTCATCTGCCAGCCACTCATATCCAGTCATCTGCCAACCACTCATATCCAGTCATCTGTCAGCCACTCATATCCAGTCATCTGTCAGCCACTCATATCCAGTCATCTGTCAGCCACTCATATCTAGTCATCTGTCTGCCACTCATATCCAGTCATCTGTCTGCCACTCATATCCAGTCATCTGTCTGCCACTCATATCCAGTCATCTGTCTGCCACTCATATCCAGTCATCAGTCAGCCACTCATATCCAGTCATCAGTCAGCCACTCATATCCAGTCATCTGTCTGCCACTCATATCCAGTCATCAGTCAGCCACTCATATCCAGTCATCTGTCTGCCACTCATATCCAATCATCTGTCTGCCACTCATATCCAGTCATCTGTCTGCCACTCATATCCAGTCATCTGCCAGCCACTCATATCCAGTCATCTGCCAGCCACTCATATCCAGTCATCTGCCAGCCACTCATATCCAGTCATCTGTCAGCCACTCATATCCAGTCATCAGTCAGCCACTCATATCCAGTCATCTGTCTGCCACTCATATCCAGTCATGTCTGCCACTCATATCCAGTCATCTGTCTGCCACTCATATCCAGTCATCTGTCTGCCACTCATATCCAGTCATCTGCCAGCCACTCATATCCAGTCATCTGCCAGCCACTCATATCCAGTCATCTGCCAGCCACTCATATCCAGTCATGTCTGCCACTCATATCCAGTCATCAGTCAGCCACTCATATCCAGTCATCAGTCAGCCACTCATATCCAGTCATCTGCCAACCACTCATATCCAGTCATCTGCCAGCACCTCATATCCAGTCATCTGTCAGCCACTCATATCCAGTCATCAGTCAGCCACTCATATCCAGTCATCAGTCAGCCACTCATATCCAGTCATCTGTCTGCCACTCATATCCAATCATCTGTCTGCCACTCATATCCAGTCATCAGTCAGCCACTCATATCCAGTCATCTGTCAGCCACTCATATCCACTCATCTGTCAGCCACTCATATCCAGTCATCAGTCAGCCACTCATATCCAGTCATCAGTCAGCCACTCATATCCAGTCATCTGTCACCTGTCTGCCACTCATATCCAGTCATCTGTCTGCCACTCATATCCAATCATCTGTCTGCCACTCATATCCAGTCATCTGTCTGCCACTCATATCCAGTCATCTGTCTGCCACTCATATCCAGTCATCTGTCTGCCACTCATATCCAGTCATCAGTCAGCCACTCCTACCTTCCTCTCACTCAGCCCGTCGCCATCATAAATCCAAGAGAAATATTTTTATAACAAGTGCCTACGTATTCCCTCGTAGTCCGAGCGCATCTGGTCGTTGCGGTGGTGGAAACGCGCTACTCATTTCTCCCCAAGCGGAGATAATCTCTTTTCCTCACCTGTCTATCTCCTCATTTTGAATGCCATGTTGTCACTGTCACTTGTCCACTTGATTTTAACATTGTTGTAATCTATCGCCCACCAGGTGCCCTTGGAGAGTTCCTCAATGAGCTTGATACGTTGATAAGCACATTTCCTGATGATAGCTCACCGCTCATTGGATCAAAAGGCAATCAATCGCACATCGGAACTGTGCATGGTAGCAGTTGAACGAGATGAGAAAAAAGAAACCCGCACACTGCTCTGGAGTTAGTACCACTGCTCTGGAGTTAGTACCACTGCTCTGGAGTTAGTACCACTGCTCTGGAGTTAGTACCACTGCTCTGGAGTTAGTACCACTGCTCTGGAGTTAGTACCACTGCTCTGGAGTTAGTACCACTGCTCTGGAGTTAGTACCACTGCTCTGGAGTTAGTACCACTGCTCTGGAGTTAGTACCACTGCTCTGGAGTTAGTACCACTGCTCTTGATTAAGCTTTACGTATCGGCCTCGAACCTCCCGATGTCTGCTTTCAATTCATTTCTTTCCACTTTTTTCCTTTGCCCTCCTTGCCTCTTCTGACCTCACCTTTTCCCAGTCCCCTCACTCTCACAAGGCAGGCAATACGCTTGACCTCACCTTTTCCCAGTCCCCTCCCACTCCCAAGGCAGGCAATACGCTTGACCTCATCTTTACTAGATTGGCTGTTTGTTCACTAATCTCACTGCAATCCCACTCTGTCATTGATCACTACTTTGTTTCAATTTCTGTCTCCCTCTTCCTCAAACCTACACACCCAGATGGTAGGGGCTGAGCGCTCTTTCTCCCACTACTCTCTCCTGTTCTATCATCTCTCCCTTCTGCTAAATCCTTCTCCATCATGTCTGCCTATTCGACCCTGCTCTCCTCCCTTTCCGTATTTTATGACTCAGACTGTTCCCATTCCTTCCTCCCCTCTTGCTCCGTGGCTGAGTGATTCATTGCGAGCTTACAGAACAGGGATGCGGGCAGCTGAGCGAAAAATTTAGAAAAACTCAACTTCTGGAGGATCTACCATCCTTCCACTCCCTCCTCTCTACCTCTGTATCTGCTGCTAAAGCCACTTTCTATCACTCTAAATGTCAAGCTTCTGCCTCTAACCCCAGGAAACTATTTTCCACCTTCTCCTCCCTCCTAAATCCTCCACCCCCTCTGCAGGAGACTTTGAAAAGAAGGTTGACAACATCCCCTTTTAATTCACTCGGCAAATTGAGTCCACTGGTCTCACTCGTGCATAACTACCCTCCAGATGACGTCCTGTGACTAGTGAGGTCTGCCTGCTCGACCCCCCCCCCCCCCATCCCCTCCTTCAGACCATCTCTGGAGACCTTCCTCCCATTCTTCACTTCCCTCATCAGCTCATCCCTGACCACTGGCTCTGTCCTCTCCAACTTCAAAAATGGGCAGAGTCCCTCCCCTCAAGAAACCAAAAATTCAACAAAAACTTTCTGTATCCCTTTCTATTCTTTCCAAAAACACGAGACTCTGACCAACACTCGTTATCTCGCTCAGAACAAGTCAGCCTACAAGACGGGTCACTTAACCGAGACTGCTCTCCTCTTGTGTCACGGAGGCTCTCCGCACTGCCAAAGCAGACTCTTTCTGCTCTGTTCTCCCTCCTAAATCTATCCCGCTGCCTTCCGACACTGTGAACCATGATCCTCTTCCTCTTCCATCTCAGAGCGTCTCCGGCTCTGCACACTCCTGGATTACATCCTACCTGGCGGGCCGCTTCCTACCAGGTCACGTGGAGAGGATCTGTGTCTGTACCACGTACTCGCACTCCTGGATTACATCCTACCTGGCGGGCCACTCCCTACCAGGTCACGTGGAGAGGATCTGTGTCTGTACCACGTACTCGCACTCCTGGATTACATCCTACCTGGCGGGCCGCTCCCTACCAGGTGACGTGGAGAGGATCTGTGTCTGTACCACGTACTCGCACTACTGGTGTCCCCCAGGGATCGGTTCTAGGCCCTCTCCTCTTCTCTCTATACACCAAGTCACTTGGCTCTGTCATATCCTCACATGGCCTCTCCTATCATTGCTATGCGGATGACACAACTACTTTTCTCCTTCCCATCCCCCCCTTCTGAAACCCAGTGGTGACACACATCTCTGTGGGCCTGGCAGATATCTCTGCTTGGGTGTCGGCAAAGAGCCTTGGCGTGACCCTGGACCACACCCTGTCGTTCGCTGCAAACATCAGAGCAGTGACTCGCTACTGCAGGTTTATGGTCTACAACATCCTTAGAGTACGACCCCTACCTCACACAGGAGGCAGCGCCGGTCCTTATCCAGGCACTCCTCCAGTCTGGACTGCTACAACTGTCTGTTGGCTGGGCTCTGCCATCAAACCCTTGCAAATTACCCAGAACGCTGCAGCCCGCCTGGTGTTCAACCTTCCCAGGTTCTCCCATGTCACCCCGCTCCTCCTCACACTCCACTGGTTTTCAATCGAAACTCGCATCAACTACAAGGCCATGGTTCTTTCCTACGGCACAGCAAGAGGAACTCAGGCTATGCCCAAACGCTACACCCCAAACTAAATACTCCGTTTTGGCCCTCCCACCCCTACAGGAGGGCAGCTGCCATCTCAGCCCAGTCAGAGCTCTGTCCTGGCACCCCAATGGTGGAACCAGCTTCTCCCCTGACACTAGGACAGCAGAGTCCCTGCCCAGCGTCCCCCCCTGACACTAGGACAGCAGAGTCCCTGCCCAGCGTCCCCCTGACACTAGGACAGCAGAGTCCCTGCCCAGCATCCCCCTGACACTAGGACAGCAGAGTCCCTGCCCAGCGTCCCCCTGACACTAGGACAGCAGAGTCCCTGCCCAGCTTCCCCCTGACACTAGGACAGCAGAGTCCCTGCCCAGCTTCCCCCTGACACTAGGACAGCAGAGTCCCTGCCCAGCGTCCCCCTGACACTAGGACAGCAGAGTCCCTCCCCAGCTTCCCCCTGACACTAGGACAGCAGAGTCCCTGCCCAGCTTCCCCCTGACACTAGGACAGCAGAGTCCCTGCCCAGCGTCCCCTGACACTAGGACAGCAGAGTCCATATTCTGAAAACATCTGAACCCCCCTTCAGAGGATCTCTTACTAGCTCTGACTGTACTTTACTGAAGAAAAATGTAAATATTGTGATATGTGGTTGTCTCACCTAGCTATCTGATGAGATTATGATTGGTCCACCTGCTATCTGAAGATGAATTATGATTGACTGGTCCACCTAGCTATCTGAAGATGAATGTACTGATTATGATTGGTCCACCTAGCTATCTGAAGATGAATGTACTGACTATGACTGGTCCACCTAGCTATCTGAAGATGAATGTACTGACTATGACTGGTCCACCTAGCTATCTGAAGATGAATGTACTGACTATGACTGGTCCACCTAGCTATCTGAAGATGAATGTACTGACTATGACTGGTCCACCTAGCTATCTGAAGATGAATGTACTGACTATGACTGGTCCACCTAGCTATCTGAAGATGAATGTCCTGACTATGACTGGTCCACCTAGCTATCTGAAGATGAATGTACTGACTATGACTGGTCCACCTAGCTATCTGAAGATGAATGTACTGACTATGACTGGTCCACCTAGCTATCTGAAGATGAATGTACTGACTATGACTGGTCCACCTAGCTATCTGACGATGAATGTACTGACTATGACTGGTCCACCTAGCTATCTGAAGATGAATGTACTGACTATGACTGGTCCACCTAGCTATCTGAAGATGAATGTACTGACTATGACTGGTCCACCTAGCTATCTGAAGATGAATGTACTGACTGACTGGTCCACCTAGCTATCTGAAGATGAATGTCCTGACTATCGGTAAACAAAGGTGGAAATATGCAATATCCTTATTTAGTGTATTTGAGTATTCTAATGCACCCCGCCCCCAAACAAGACAACATTTGGTTGGTCCGGGCCAGACCACATCTGAACCAATCATAGACGTCTATGTTTGACCATTTTGTACAGTACATTATACTCTAGTGCTCTCCTGTTCGCTCTACTGTTCTGTACGGTCTGTGATTGGTTCAGATTTGGTCCAGCCAGGGCGAACTGACTAAATGTCAACTACTTTTTAATGGCTGTCCAGTGGGTGGGTGTCAGTAAGAGCTGGGATAGGTGACATTAGCTGGAGAGAGTGGTGGGGGGGGGGGACGACATTATCCAATTTGAAATGTGTTGATATTAGTTGTCATGGAGTCTTTTCTTCTTGGGTTTCTAATACCTTGTTAAAGACTTCTTCTGGTAGATGTTGTCTAAGACCACTTTTTAATCTGTTTGACGAGAAATCAAGACTTATTCTTATTCTTTTTAAGAATGGATTTTTTTTTAAATATATTTTTTTATTATTATAAGTGTGTGTAGTTTTGTATGCATTTATTTCTCAAATACACTATTAGCTTTAATTTCACACGCATGACAATAAAGAATCTTTTTTTTTTTTTTTTTACACAGGTGTCAGCCGTTTTTGTCAAATCAACCAATCTGTAACCATGTCGGGGTGAGATGGTCACACCCTGGTCTAGCCGATGTCTGGCATATGTTTAAAAACTAGAATCCACGTTAACTAGTGCAGCCGTATAGAACTACCCATAGCACGCTGTCACATAATGTAAGTCATATTTCCAATAAGGGACATTGTTTAATAATAAGACAAAACACAACAAATGTAAGATTGTATAGCCTAAACACTGACAAATCAACCAATCTCAAAATAAAATCAACTTTGTGATCAACTCCGACTACTGACGCGTCGTGTGTTATTCCCAAACAGTAGAACTATAAATGGAACTAACCTGACATTGGTTATCCTAAGAAGACGGTGAGCTGAAATCCTAAACAGGTTTATGAGGCTGACATATTCCGTGTGAGAACCTCCCGAACACGGTTTAAACCTCGGGACGGAAACTTGGACTGTTGTTGACAACTGTAAATGACTGTACCCAATTCTGCGGAACCACAAGTCATATGACTTTTCCTGACTGGTATTCTGCCAGAAGCGCGCGTGATGACGTCACTTTGTATGGTAAAATGAAGGAAGACTTTCAAAATAAAAGCTTGCATTTCTAAATATTGCAACGTGAATAACTCATTCAAAAGATATTGAATTTTAATCAACGGGCCACTTTTATTGTAACAACAAGAAAAGGCAATGAGTAATTTCATTTTTAAAAAATATGATGGTTTAAAAAAGACCAACAATGGAAAAATGACTATGTTCACATGGGTGTTTTGAGAATCTGAAGATAACTTTTCTACCTGCCTCAGCTAAAGTGATGTGGGAAATACTCCGTAGGATCTCTACTAAACAAAGACAGTTCGTTTTGGAAGGGGACTGTATTGCCAGGCCTGCTGCTGGCTTTTAAAGGGGAATTTTTTACCCTGTCTCTGCCACGGCATATAGTCATGACTATATTAACAACGTTGTGTGTTTTTTTGGTCATAAACATCACAATTATCCAAGCTAGAATTGGCACATTTTCATTTCACTGGTACAATCGGGAAGTTTCAACTTCCCTGTGTATTCGTCTGCTCATAGTGATCATAGGGTAATGCCGTAGATGCCACCCTGCTAGGTAGATGGGGACGTGCCCACAAACTTGGATGAAGGTGTTGTGTACTTCGATCGAACAACACACAGTCATCTTAGAAACTTCTCTATGTATTTTTTATTTGTATTTTTTTAAGCGTTTGTTTTTCACTAACATTTGTCATCATGCCTGTGTGGTTTTTCTGTGCCTGGCTGTGTTAATTACAAACAAGCGTGAAAATGAGTTATCTTTCACAGTTCTACCTACCAGAAATTTACCCTGATGCTGCCAGTTGTTTCAAATCAAATCAAATTGTATTTGTCACGTACACATGGTTAGCAGATGTTAATGCGAGTGTAGTGAAATGCTTGTGTTCCGACAGTGCAGTAATAACCAACAAGTAATCTAACAATTCCACAACTACCTAAAAGACACAAATCTAAGTAAAGGAATGGAATAAGAATATACACGTAAAAATATTTAAATGAGCGATGACAGAGCGGCATTGGCAAGATGCAATAGATGGTATAAAATACAGTGTAGTCATATGGGATGAGTAATGTAAGATACGTAAACATTATTAAAGTGGCATTGTTAAAGTTACTAGTGAGCCATTTGAGCCTCTCTGTGTTAGTGGTGGCTGTTTAACAGTCTGATGCCTTGAGCTAGAAGCTGTTTTTCAGTCTCTCGGTCCCAGCTTTGACGCACCTGTACTGACCTCGCCTTGTGGATGATAGCGGGGTGAACAGGCAGTGGCTCGGGTGGTTGTTGTTGTTGATTATCTTTTTTTCCTTCCTGTGACATCGGGTGCTGTAGGTGTCATGGAGGGCAGGTAGTTTGCCCCCGGTGATGCGTTGTGCAGACCGCACCACCCTCTGGAGGTCCCTGTGGTTGTGGGCGGTGCAGTTGCCATATCAGGCGGTGATACAGCCCGACAGGATGCTCTCAATTGTGCATCTGTGAAAGTTTGTGAGGGTTTTAGGTGACAGGAGGCTGAAGAAATTTGGCTTGAGGTTGAAGAGGCGCCGTTGCGCCTTCTTCACCACACTTTCTGTGTGGGTGGACTATTTCAGTTTGTCTGTGATGTGTACACAGAGGAACTTAAAACTTTCCACCTTCACCACTGCTGTCCCGTCGATGTGGATATGGGGGGAGGGTGCTCCCACTGCTGTTTCCTGAAGTCCACGATCATTTCCTTTGTTGTATTGACGTTGAGTGAGAGGTTATTTTCCTGACACCACACTCCGAGTGCCCTCACCTCCTCCCTGTAGGCTGTCTCGTCGTTGTTGGTAATCAAGCCTATTACTGTTGTGTCGTCTGCAAACTTGATGATTGAGTTGAAGGGGTGCATGGCCACGCAGTCATGGGTGAGCAGGGAGTACAGGAAGGGGCTGAGCACGCACCCTTGTGGAGCCCCTGTGTTGAGGATCAGCGAAGTGGAGATGTTGTTTCCTACCTTCACCATCTGGGGGCGGTCGTTCAGGATTGTGTGAATGGAGTTGCTTTGATCAAGTGTGTGTGTGTGTGTGTGTGTGTTTAACAGAGAGAGAGAGAGAATAATAGATATTATGAATTTATATGTATTTTAAGCCGTGTATACACTTGACACTTACACAAAACATTAAGAACTCCTTCGTAATATTGAGTTGCACCCCTCGGTTTTAGCCCTCAGAACAGCCTCAATTCATCAGGGCATGGACACTAACAATGTTCATAATGTTTTGTACACTCAGTGTACATGCGACTTCTGCGATGCAAAAGACAGGGACTCATTGTGTTCAGATCTAGCTGGTCAGGGACTCATTGTGTTCAGATCTAGCTGGTCAGGGTCTCATTGTGTTCAGATCTAGCTGGTCGGGGACTCATTGTGTTCAGATCTAGCTGGGCAGGGACTCATTGTGTTCAGATCTAGCTGGTCAGGGACTCATTGTGTTCAGATCTAGCTGGTCGGGGACTCATTGTGTTCAGATCTAGCTGGTCAGGGACTCATTGTGTTCAGATCTAGCTGGTCAGGGACTCATTGTGTTCAGATCTAGCTGGTCCGGGACTCATTGTGTTCAGATCTAGCTGGCCGGGGACTCATTGTGTTCAGATCTAGCTGGTCGGGGGACTCATTGTGTTCAGATCTAGCTGGTCGGGGACTCATTGTGTTCAGATCTAGCTGGTCCGGGGACTCATTGTGTTCAGATCTAGCTGATCGGGGACTCATTGTGTTCAGATCTAGCTGGTCGGGGACTCATTGTGTTCAGATCTAGCTGATCGGGGACTCATTGTGTTCAGATCTAGCTGGTCGGGGACTCATTGTGTTCAGATCTAGCTGGTCGGGGACTCATTGTGTTCAGATCTAGCTGGTCGGGGACTCATTGTGTTCAGATCTAGCTGGTCGGGGACTCATTTTGTTCAGATCTAGCTGGTCGGGGACTCATTTTGTTCAGATCTAGCTGGTCAGGGACTCATTGTGTTCAGATCTAGCTGGTCAGGGACTCATTGTGTTCAGATCTAGCTGGTCGGGGACTCATTGTGTTCAGATCTAGCTGGCCGGGGACTCATTGTGTTCAGATCTAGCTGGTCGGGGACTCATTGTGTTCAGATCTAGCTGGTCGGGGACTCATGGTGTTCAGATCTAGCTGGTCGGGGACTCATTGTGTTCAGATCTAGCTGGTCGGGGGACTCATTGTGTTCAGATCTAGCTGGTCGGGGACTCATTTTGTTCAGATCTAGCTGGTCGGGGACTCATTGTGTTCAGATCTAGCTGGTCGGGGACTCATTGTGTTCAGATCTAGCTGGTCAGGGACTCATTGTGTTCAGATCTAGCTGGTCAGGGACTCATTGTGTTCAGATCTAGCTGGTCAGGGACTCATTGTGTTCAGATTCCTCCTCAGTCTGGATGGAATCAGGCTACTGAAGGTCCATACAGGTCCAACAGTGTGTAATGTCATTTTTCATTTTTAAAAGGACAACTTCCATATTCTTTTCCACCAACAACTTTACCCGTTGCACTTGAAAGATCGTCTCTTCCTTTCTGCTTGAAGTCCCGCTAGCTAGCTAATAAAATGGACGACAGTGGTAGGAGACTTTGGACAAAGTTGGAGACCAAAATGTTTGCTGGCATTGTGGTCAGACATTACTTTACAGTAGCTACCCGGGGGGAAAAGGCCATATTTGAGGGCGTAGCCAGGAAGATTAGAGGGGAAAGAGGAGTTTGACAAATACAAATATTTTTGCTTTTATCCATAATAATCTCATCATGTAGACTAGCCTACCCAGCACTGTACTGTATGTGTGAGCTGTTGGCAGGCACTAAGACCAGAGAGCAGGCACTAAGACCAGAGTAGCTGTTAGCTGTTAGCTAGAGAGCAGGCACTAAGACCAGAGTAGCTGTTAGCTAGAGAGCAGGCACTAAGACCAGAGTAGCTGTTAGCTAGAGAGCAGGCACTAAGACCAGAGTAGCTGTTAGCTAGAGAGCAGGCACTAAGACCAGAGTAGCTGTTAGCTGAGAGCAGGCACTAAGACCAGAGTGGGAATATTTTCTATTTAATGCAACAGTGACAAAACTATCAGTATAGTGTCAAATGGAAACACATTGAACTTTAGATTCTTATTCGGTGCATGAAATATTAAGTGAAAAAATACATTATGTCGTCAACACTGATTTTTATCCGCAACAAGTCAGTTTGGTGGAATCACTATAATAACCATCCTATTGAAGTAAACATGGAGTTAAGTGATGGCGTTGTGTGGTCCTCCCACTACGACTCCTTGGGAAAACCTGCATTTTATTAGGTTACAGATCTCAAATAAGTTATGATGAACTTCACCGGGGGGTGAAAGGTCACGGTGATGAGCTTGATGCTCCTTTCCAATAAATATTGAGGGTCTTATTCTGATGACAAGATGATCGATGATTGACTGTCAATTTGACAAATAAAAATAATCTTGCTCTTTAGTCCATAATAATCTCATCACGAAGGCTATATGCGTGCGCTCTGACCAACAGCACTGTATCTACACCCGGGGTGCTGCTGGCTAGAGAGCACAGGCCAATACTAGAGGGGGCACTGTACTAGAGGGCACCCGGGTGCTGTACTAGAGGGGGTACACGCAATATAATGCTAAATGTTCTTTAGAGTTAAAAATTCGATGGAAACCCACTTAACAATAAATGTTTTATTAGATCAAATAGGAATTTAACCCATAAAAGGTATTTTTATGTGCACTAAATCGTCATGCACAGCCTTTTAACATCTATGGTGGGGAAATGAGCAGAGTTTTTATGCAGATCTATACATTTTGGCATGAAAATCTGTCGCCAATTGAATGGAAACCTTGAAATTCCGTTACCAAAAAACCCCCACATATCTAGAAGATTTGTTAACAAGTTTCTTTGATGAATTAAGTGATTCAAACTCGTAATTCTGTTAACAAATTGGTAACGGAATTACTAACAAATCTGTAACGGAATTACTGCAATTGAATTGGCTAAATCACAGTAGTCACCTGCTACTGTCCTTCCTTCCACTGAGAGAGAGAGGTAAAGAAAGATGTAGAATAATATACACTGCTCAACACAATAAAGGGAACACTTAAACAACACAATGTAACTCCAAGTCAATCACACTTCTGTGAAATCAAACTGTCCACTTAGGAAGCAACACTGATTGACAATACATTTTACATGCTGTTGTGCAAATGGAATAGACAGCAGGTGGAAATTATAGGCATTTAGCAAGACACCCCCAATAAAGGAGTGGTTCTGCAGTTCTGCAGGTCTGCTCAAACAGTCAGAAACAGACTCCATGAGGGTGGTATGAGGGCCTGATGTCCACAGGTGGGGGTTGTGCTTACAGCCCAACACCGTGCAGGACGTTGGCATTTGCCAGAGAACACCAAGATTGGCAAATTCGCCACTGGCGCCCTGTGCTCTTCACAGATGAAAGCAGGTTCACACTGAACACATGTGACAGACGTGACAGAGTCTGGAGACGCCGTGGAGAATGTTCTGCTGCCTGCAACATCCTCCAGCATGACCGATTTGGTGGTGGGTCAGTCATGGTGTGGGGTGGCATTTCTTTGGGGGTCCGCACAGCCCTCCATGTGCTCGCCAGAGGTAGCCTGACTGCCATTAGGTACCGAGATGAGATCCTCAGACCCCTTGTGAGACCATATGCTGGTGCAGTTGGCCCTGGGTTCCTCCTAATGCAAGACAATGCTAGACCTCATGTGGCTGGAGTGTGTCAGCAGTTCCTGCAAGAGGAAGGCATTGATGCTATGGACTGGCCCGCCCGTTCCCCAGACCTGAATCCAATTGAGCACATCTGGGACATCATGTCTCGCTCCATCCACCAACGCCACGTTGCACCACAGACTGTCCAGGAGTTGGCGGATGCTTTAGTCCAGGTCTGGGAGGAGATCCCTCATGAGACCATCCGCCTCCTCATCAGGAGCATGCCCAGGCATTGTAGGGAGGTCATACAGGCACGTGGAGGCCACACACACTACTGAGCCTCATTTTGACTTGTTTTAAGGACATTACATCAAAGTTGGATCAGCCTGTAGTGTGGTTTTCCACTTTAATTTTGAGTGTGACTCCAAATCCAGACCTCCATTGGTTGATAAATTTGATTTCCATTGATAATTTTTTTGTGATTTTGTTGTCAGCACATTCAACTATGTAAAGAAAAAAGTATTTAATAAGAATATTTCATTCATTCAGATCTAGGATGAGTTATTTTAGTGTTCCCTTTATTTTTTTGAGCAGTGTATATACAGTATCACAAAAGTGTGTACACCCCTCACATTTTTGTAAATATTTCAGTATTTGTTGTCCCCTCAAAATAACTCCACACACAGCCATTAATGCCTAAACCCGCTAGAAACCAAAGTGAGTACACCCGTAAGTGAAAATGTCCAAATTGGGCCCAATTAGCCTTTTTCCCTCCCCGGTGTCATGTGACTCGTTAGTGTTACAAGGTCTCAGGTGTGAATGGGGAGCAGGTGTGTTAAATTTGGTGTCATCGCTCACACACTCCCTCATACTGTCTGGTCACTGGAAGTTCAACATGGCACCTCATGGCAAAGATCTCTCTGAGGATCTGAATTGTTGCTCTACATTTCATACAATTTGGACATTTTCACTTCGGGGTGTACTCACTTTTGTTGCCAGCGGTTTAGACATTAATGGCTGTGTGTGGAGTTATTTTGAGGGGACAGCAAATTTACACTGTTATACAAGCTGTACACTCACTACTTTACATTGTAGCAAAATGTCATTTCTTCACATGAAAAGATATACTGAAATATTTACAAAAATGTGAGGGGTGTACTCACTTTTGTGATATACTGTATATATATATAGAGAGAGAGAGAGAGAGATCAAAAGAGATGGAGAGATGGAGAAGGGAAAGCAAGAGAGAGGGGGGAGAGAAACAATGAGGGAGAGAGAGAGAGAGAGACAGACAACGAGGAGGAGAGAGCAAAAGTGAGAGTCAATATGGGGGCGAGAGTCAGACATAATGTTAACAGCTGATGTCAAGTTTCACAATCCTAGAATAATTCAATGTCATTGTGAAACAGACAGTTCCCTATTCCGTGGTAATGGAGTGTTGCCATGAAGTGAGGTCATCAATACGCAAACATTCTACAGGAAATGAAACTAAAAGATCGTGCTGAAGGACATCCACCTAAAATGTATTATTATATATTTTTAATTCATAAGAGAGAACTTTATTGTGCCACATACAGAATGTGTCATTGTCATATTGTGTTTTCAATTACCACAGTTAATAACAGTTACCACAGGGAATTACCATAAAAAAACAACATTGTCATTCTCACAAACCCACTCCTTCTTTTATTAACAAATACAATTTATTTATTTTGTCAACGCTACCATTATTTCACTACAGAATATCTATTGAGTTCGCACCTCAACATCCATATGTCTTACAGTGTATTGCATTTCTACCTCATACAGAATCATCAACTCAAAGTTGATCCTGGGTGGTATAGTATGAACCTGGGGAACTGATGGGATCCTTTAGATCCATGGAGGGGAGAGGAAAGGGGGGGAGAGCGGGAAGCCCCCTGAAAACATTTTGGACCACATCACACCACCTGTATGTCTCCACAAGTCCAGAGACTCACAGAGCCTACTACTACTACTACTGCTAGCTAGTACTACTACTGCTAGTACTACTACTGCTACTACTACTACTGCTACTACTACTACTGCTACTACTACAACTACTACTGCTACTACTACTACTGCTACTACTACTACTGCTACTACTACTACTACTACTGCAACTACTACTACTGCTACTACTACTACTGCTACTACTACTACTACTACTGCTGCTACTACTACTACTACTACTACTACTACTACTGCTGCTACTGCTACTGCTACTGCTACTACTACTGCTACTGCTACTACTACTACTACTACTACTGCTACTACTGCTACTACTACTACTGCTGCTACTACTACTACTACTACTGCTGCTGCTGCTGCTACTACTACTACTACTACTACTACTACTACTGCTACTACTACTACTACTGCTGCTGCTACTACTGCTACTACTACTACTACTGCTACTGCTACTACTACTACTGCTACTGCTACTGCTACTACTACTACTACTACTACTACTACTGCTACTACTACTACTACTACTGCTACTACTACTACTGCTACTACTACTACTACTACTGCTACTACTACTACTACTGCTACTGCTATTACTGCTGCTGCTACTACTACTGCTACTACTACTACTACTACTACTACTGCTACTACTACTACTACTGCTGCTGCTGCTACTACTGCTACTACTACTACTACTACTACTACTACTGCTACTACTACTACTACTACTACTACTATTATTACTACTACTGCTACTACTACTACTACTACTGCTACTACTACTACTACTACTACTACTACTACTATTATTACTACTACTACTACTACTACTAAGTCCTTGCTTCCTCTGTCCTTGTTTCCTTAGCAGGGTTGGGATTCATTCCATTTGAGTTCCGGTCAATTGAGAAAGTTCCGCTCATTGAAAATTCCAAATTGCGCTCATTGAAACGCAATGAAGAGGAATTCGAGTTAGGATTTCAGTGTACTTCCTGAATCGACTCCAGTTAGATAGTAAAACTCACGGACGATTAGTCAAACTTAAACCAAGTTTATTCACCCATTGGGTCAATGCAGCTGCATAAGACAAAGTCTCCTGCTTCTCTCTAAACATCTTTATACTAGACAGGAAGTAAAGTCATGCGGGCAACGCACAGTTCCTTCTCCCTTAATGTGACCTGACCTGACCTCTACATTCTTTACTAATCCACAGCTCTCCGCCATAATCATGCGATTGCCTCTCCTCTACTCAGCACCTCCCAAAGCCCCCTGGCTCCTATGTAACCTTTCTTGACTCCAACCTTATACATTACTCTTACAGATACCCATTAACTTCTGGTGTAGAAACCAGACTGTGACACTCCTCGTGTCTCTAGTATAACTGATGATTAACAATATATTTTTTAAAGTTTAGAAATCAGAAACCCATCATTGGAATTGAAATAGAATTGGCCCCAAACCCTGGTCCGTAAGTTCCTCTCAAAGTGCATTGGAAGAGAAGGTCCCAAACGAGGGACCTTGTATCCTCTTCTCCTTTGCTCTTAAAAGGAGATAAGTAAACAAAACGCTCTTAGAAAGGAGATAAGGAAACAAGGACAGAGGAAGCAAGGATTTGACAGCTATCGGTAGTAATGTTTTCAGGGACCCATATCCAAGTTGAGGCTCAGAGCAAGAGTGCTGATTTAGGATCAGTTTGGCATTTTTAGATCTTAATAAATATGAATACATGAACAGAGGGGAACTGATCCTAGATCAGCACTTTTGGAATACGGGCCGTAGCGTCGGTTTGAAGGTCTCGAGCGAGGTCATCGTCGCTCGGGGTCAAGTCGAGTTCAAGGGGGTCACGTGGAGGAGCTGTCCTGGCCTGTCCGATTCCGATTGGTGGAGCTGAGCGTCTCCAGTTGCTGAGCTCGCTCAGTGTGGACGTTGAGCAGCGTGGCGTTCTCCTCCGACAGGACACGGAACTCATCCTCCAGACAGGCCATTTCCACGGCAACAAACTCGTCCCCCGCCAGCTCTGCCAGCAGCTCACGCCTGGAGAGTAAAGGGGAGAGGTTAAAGGTGGCAGTGGGAACCAGGTGAATTCACAGATTAAAAGCTGGGCCATGGGGCAAACATAGGGCATTTACATAGGGAATAGGGTTTCAACTACAAGTGCCTTCAATGCCAGATGTTTATCTGAATGGGACTTCCTGGTTTAAATGGTTAGATAAGTCAAGTAAGTAGTCTGGTAGCCAGTGTGTTGTGACCTAATCTGGCAGACCGCCATCCCACTCTCTAAACAAACTATGGCCTTTGGACTGTGGTAGTGGGGTGTGTGTGTGTGTGTGTGTGTGTGTGTGTGTTGGTTCTTCTATCCTTGTGGGGACCTAAAATCCCCAGAAGTCCACAAAAGGATATAGGTAGTTAAACAAGGGGGAAATTCTCCCCATGAGGACAAAGGCTATTCTAAGTTTAGGGGTTAGGTATACAATTAGGGTTTGAATTGGGGTGAGGGGTATGGGGTTAAGGTTAAGGGGTGAGGGGTTAAGGTGTGAGGGGTTAGGGTTAAGGTTAAGGGGTGAGGGGTAAGGGTTAAGGGGTGAGGGGTTATGGTTAAGGGGTATGGGGTTAAGGGATGAGGGGTTAGGGTTAAGGTTAAGGGGTGAGGGGTATGGGGTTAAGGGGTGAGGGGTTAGGGGTATGGGGTTAAGGGGTGATGGGTTAGGGTTAGGGTTAAGGAAAATAGGATTTTGAAAGTAAATTCATTTGAGGTCCCTACGAGGATAGAACATATCGTATATCGGTGTCTCTGTTTGACTGTGTGTGGGTGTTTTTCTGTGCCAACATGTGAGGCAGAGCAGGTGTTGCAATCCTAAACACTCAGCTCCTCTCTCTCTCACTCACTCTAACTCTCTCTCTCTCTGTCTCTCCAACTCTCTCTCTGTCTCTGTCTCTGTCTCTGTCTCTCTCTCTCTCTCTCTCTCTCTCTCTCTCTCTCACACACACCTACATACAGGTCTGGGATCAGTCTCAACGTCTGCAGGGGTATTTACAGTTAACCAGTCTTTCAGACCAGTCACACATGATGTGTCATCTTCTTGTGTAATAGTGTAATATCCGTAAGAGGTGTTGCATTGCACTGCAGTTCTCATCACCAGGTTCGCCATGAATACGTGTGCTTGATGATAAACATTGTGTTGAACACCATTTTACTGTACTATACCCATCGATAGGCAAAAATGACAAAAATACAACTACAAAGTTACCCCCAAAGACTAACGTATCGAGAAAAAAATCTACGATACTTTAGCAAAGTATTGTATTTCATTCAAATACTTGAAACCGGCCCGAACAGCAACACTGTTCTCAGTACTGTTACAAAAACACCTTACCTGCTATGACTGTGATATGTTGTTGTCTATCAGCTGAATGCACTGTCACTCTGGATAAAAGCATCGGGAACACCTGCTCTTTCAATCTTTACATAGACTGTACCAGGTGAATCCAGGTGAGAGCTATGATCCCTTATTGATGTCACTTGTTAAATCTACTTCAAATCAGTGTACAGTCGTGGCCAAAAGTTTTGAGAATGACACAAATATTAATTTTCACAATGTCTGCTGCCTCAGTGTCTTTAGATATTTTTGTCAGATGTTACTATGGAATACTGAAGTATAATTACAAGCATTTCATAAGTGTCAAAGGCTTTTATTGACAATTACATGAAGTTGATGCAAAGACTCAATATTTGCAGTGTTGACCCTTCTTTTTCAAGACCTCTGCAATCCGCCCTGGCATGCTGTCAATCAACATCTGGGCCACATCCTGACTGATGGCAGCCCATTCTTGCACAATCAATGCTTGGAGTTTGTCAGAATTTGTGGGGTTTTGTTTGTCCACCCGCCTCATGAGGATTGACCACAAGTTCTCAATAGGATTAAGGTTTGGGAGTTTCCTGGCCATGGACCCAAAATATCAATGTTTTGTTCCCCAAGCCACTTAGTTATGCAACTCAATATTAGGTGTTCCTAATGTTTTGTATACTCAGTGTTGTTAATTTAGCGGCCGCTCTTTTCACACCATAGTGCCATCAGACTGATACCAATGTATGGTGAAAGGGGGCCACAATATGGTGAGCAGCTATAAATAATATTGTACAGAAAAGTATTTTATAAATACAAATTACAGCTTTCAAAAATAATAAACTCATTAAACAAAACAAAAAAAACATTTATTTTACAAGGCAAGTCAGTTAAGAACAAATTCTTATTTTCAATGACACGCTAGGAACAGTGGGTTAACTGCCTGTTCAGGGGCAGAACGACAGATTTGTACCTTGTCAGCTCGGGATTTGAACTTGCAACCTTTTGGTTACTAGCCCAACGCTCTAACCACTAGGCTACCTGCCGCCTCTACACTGTAACCACTAGGCTACCTGTCGCCTCTACACTCTAACCACTAGGCTACCTGCCGCCTCTACACTCTAACCACTAGGCTACCCTGCCACCTCTACACTCTAACCACTAGGCTACCCTGCCGCCTCTACACTCTAACCACTAGGCTACCCTGCCACCTCTACACTCTAACCACTAGGCTACCTGCCGCCTCTACACTCTAACCACTAGGCTACCTGCCGCCTCTACACTCTAACCACTAGGCTACCCTGCCACCTCTACACTCTAACCACTAGGCTACCTGCCACCTCTACACTCTAACCACTAGGCTACCTGCCACCTCTACACTCTAACCACTAGGCTACCTGCCGCCTCTACACTCTAACCACTAGGCTACCTGCCGCCTCTACACTCTAACCACTAGGCTACCCTGCCACCTCTACACTCTAACCACTAGGCTACCCTGCAGTCTCTACACTCTAACCACTAGGCTACCTGCCGCCTCTACACTCTAACCACTAGGCTACCTGCCGCCTCTACACTCTAACCACTAGGCTACCTGCCGCCTCTACACTCTAACCACTAGGCTACCCTGCCGCCTCTACACTCTAACCACTAGGCTACCTGCCGCCTCTACACTCTAACCACTAGGCTACCTGCCGCCTCTACACTCTAACCACTAGGCTACCCTGCCGCCTCTACACTCTAACCACTAGGCTACCTGCCGCCCTACACTCTAACCACTAGGCTACCCTGCCGCCTCTACACTCTAACCACTAGGCTACCTGCCGCCTCTACACTCTAACCACTAGGCTACCTGCCGCCTCTACACTCTAACCACTAGGCTACCTTGCCACCTCTACACTCTAACCACTAGACTACCTGCCACCTCTACACTCTAACCACTAGGCTACCCTGCCTCCTCTACACTCTAACCACTAGGCTACCCTGCCACCTCTACACTCTAACCACTAGGCTACCTGCCGCCTCTACACTCTAACCACTAGGCTACCCTGCCGCCTCTACACTCTAACCACTAGGCTACCTGTCGCCTCTACACGCCTCTATGTACCCTTAAGGAAACACAGTCTGTATTATTTTCCTCCAGCCTCTTCGCAAACACGATTTCATACGCTGTTGTTTTGTATCAACAGATTCATCCACTGTGTGAACACTGGAGCTCTTCCAATGTTTCAGGACAAGCCTTAACACAGACACAATACCTAAACATTGTATTTGACCTTTTGTTCGTTTAATCCCTCTTATTTCAGCCTTGTCACTCAGCAGACACAGTTTTGGTGACCTACTGTAGGTACCTGGGATCCAAGGCCATCTCCCATGCACTGTAAGGCTTTGTCCCATAGGGGGGTGCACAACCGGGCATTCCCACAGTGCAGGTAGGAGGG
>NW_024607711.1:0-34633 GCF_018296145.1 Oncorhynchus tshawytscha | reverse complement strand
TGGTTATGGGTCTGAATTAATAACTGCTATAGCCTACCACCATCTGAATGGTTTTGGGTCTGAATTAATAACTGCTATAGTCTACCACCAATTGAATGGTTATGGTCTGAATTAATAACTGTAATCTACCACCATCTGACTGATTCGAGTGAATGGTTATGGGTCTGAAAGACTGATTTAAAGTAATGACTTCGAATTGCAGCTGCAGAGTTTTAAAACAATCTTTACAATTCAAAATAAGGGGACCCCTGAAACCAGATGGAGATGATGTAAATTAAACACCTATTCAGTCCTTTTTATATTACCCTAGCATAGGGTACGCTGCAGCAAATCCAGTCCTACCTTTCACAAGAAAAATAGTTACCATGACGAGATGACAAGAGCGGTCTGTCCTCACCCTGAGCGTTGAGGATTCATCATGCAGAGGCCATAGAGAAGCCAGACTTAGACATTGCTTATACATTTGGTACAACAGAGTAAAGCTGTGTTGTGGGTTGTGGTACAACAGAGTAAAGCCAGTGTGTTGTGGCACAACAGAGCAGTTGTGTGTTGTGGTTGTGGCACAACAGAGTAAAAGCTGTGTGCTGTGTTGTGGTACAACAGAATTAAAGCTGTGTGTTGTGTTGTGGGTACAACAGAGTAAAGCTGTGTGTTGTGTTGTGGTACAACAGAGTAAAACTGTGTGTTGTGTTGTGGTACAACAGAGTAAAGCTGTGTTGTGTTGTGGTACAACAGAGTAAAACTGTGTGTTGTGTTGTGGTACAACAGAGTAAAAGCTGTGTGTTGTGTTGTGGTACAACAGAGTAAAGCTGTGTGTTGTGTTGTGGCACAACAGAGTAAAGCTGTGTTGTGTTGTGGTACAACAGAGTAAAGCTGTGTGTTGTGTTGTGGTACAACAGAGTAAAGCTGTGTGTTGTGTTTGGTACAACAGAGTAAAGAAGGGCCCTGGTCAGGAGGTGACCAAGACTCCGATGGTCACTCTGACAGAGTTCCAGAGTTCCTCTGTGGAGATGGGAGAACCTTCCAGAAGAACAACCATCTCTGCAGCACTCCACCAATCAGGCCTTTTATGGTAGAGTGGCCAGACTGAAGCCATTCCTTAGCCAAAAGGCACATGACAGCCCACTTGGAGTTTACCGAAGGCACTAAAAGGACTCTCAGGCCATGAGAAACAAGATTCTCTGGTCTGTTGAAACCAAGATTGAAGTCTTTGGTCTGAATGCCAAGTGTCACGTCTGAAAAACCTAGCACCATCTGTGAAGCATAGTGGTGGCAGCATCATACTGTGGGGATGTTTGTGTTGATGTTGTGTTGTGGTACAACAGAGTAAAACTGTGTGTTGTGGCACAACAGAGTAAAGCTGTGTGTTGTGTTGTGGTACAACAGAGTAAAGCTGTGTGTTGTGTTGTGGTACAACAGAGTAAAGCTGTGTGTTGTGGTACAACAGACTAAAGCTGTGTGTTGTGGTACAACAGAGTAAAGCTGTGTGTTGTGTTGTAGTACAACAGAGTAAAGCTGTGTGTTGTGTTGTAGTACAACAGAGTAAAGCTGTGTGTTGTGTTGTGGTATGAGAGAGTAAAGCTGTGTGTTGTGTTGTGGTACAACAGAGTAAAGCTGTGTGTTGTGTTGTGGTACAACAGAGTAAAGCTGTGTGTTGTGTTGTGGTACAACAGAGTAAAGCTGTGTGTTGTGTTGTGGTACAACAGAGTAAAAGCTGTGTGTTGTGTTGTGGTACAACAGAGTAAAACTGTGTGTTGTGGTACAACAGAGTAAAAGCTGTGTGTTGTGTTGTGGTACAACAGAGTAAAGCTGTGTGTTGTGTTGTGGTACAACAGAGGAAAGCTGTGTGTTGTGGTACAACAGAGTAAAGCTGTGTGTTGTGGTACAACAGACTAAAGCTGTGTGTTGTGGTACAACAGAGTAAAGCTGTGTGTTGTGGTACAACAGACTAAAGCTGTGTGTTGTGGTACAACAGAGTAAAGCTGTGTGTTGTGTTGTGGTACAACAGAGTAAAGCTGTGTGTTGTGTTGTGGTACAACAGAGTAAAAACTGTTTGTTGTGTTGTGGTACAACAGAGTAAAGCTGTGTGTTGTGTTGTAGTACAACCGAGTAAAGCTGTGTGTTGTGTTGTGGTACAACAGAGTAAAGCTGTGTGTTATGGTACAACAGAGTAAAGCTGTGTGTTGTGTTGTGGTACAACAGAGTAAAGCTGTGTGTTGTGTTGTGGTACAACAGAGTAAAGCTGTGTGTTGTGGTACAACAGAGTAAAGCTGTGTGTTGTGTTGTAGTACAACAGAGTAAAGCTGTGTGTTGTGTTGTGGTATGAGAGAGTAAAGCTGTGTGTTGTGTTGTGGTATGAGAGAGTAAAGCTGTGTGTTGTGTTGTGGTACAACAGAGTAAAAAAGCTGTGTGTTGTGTTGTGGTACAACAGAGTAAAGCTGTGTGTTGTGTTGTGGTACAACAGAGTAAAGCTGTGTGTTGTGTTGTGGTACAACAGAGTAAAGCTGTGTGTTGTGTTGTGGTACAACAGAGTAAAGCTGTGTGTTTGTGTTGTGGTACAACAGACTAAAGCTGTGTGTTGTGTTGTGGTACAACAGAGTAAAGCTGTGTGTTGTGTTGTGGTACAACAGAGTAAAGCTGTGTGTTGTGTTGTGGTACAACAGAGTAAAGCTGTGTGTTGTGTTTGGTACAACAGAGTAAAGCTGTGTGTTGTGTTTGGTACAACAGAGTAAAGAAGGGCCCTGGTCAGGGAGGTGACCAAGACTCCGATGGTCACTCTGTCAGAGTTCCAGAGTTCCTCTGTGGAGATGGGAGAACCTTCCAGAAGAACAACCATCTCTGCAGCACTCCACCAATCAGGCCTTTATGGTAGAGTGGCCAGACTGAAGCCATTCCTTAGCCAAAAGGCACATGACAGCCCACTTGAGTTTACCGAAAGGCACTAAAAGGACTCTCAGGCCATGAGAAACAAGATTCTCTGGTCTGTTGAAACCAAGATTGAAGTCTTTGGCCTGAATGCCAAGTGTCACGTCTGAGAAAACCTAGCACCATCTGTGAAGCATAGTGGTGGCAGCATCATACTGTGGGGATGTTTTTCAGTGGCAGGGACTGGGAGACTAGTCAAGATCGAGGAAAGATGAAAGGAGCAAAGTACAGAGAGATTCATGATGAAAACCTGCTCCAGAGTGTTCAGGACCTCAGACTGGGGCGAAGGTTCACCTTCCAAAAGGAGTAGCTTAGGGACAAGTCTCTGAATGTCCTTGAGTGGCCCAGCCAGAACCCGGACTTGAACTCGATTGAACATCGCTGAGAGACCTGAAAATAGCTGTGCAGCGACGCCTCCCCATCCTACCTGACAGAGCTTGAGAGGATCTGCAGAGAAGAATGGGAGAAACACCCCAAATACAGGTGTGCCAAGCTTGTAGCGTCAAACCCAAGAAGACTCCAGGCTGTAATTGCTGCCAAAGGTGCTTCAACAATGTACTGAGTAAAGGGTCTGAATACTTATGTAAAATGTGATTAAAAAATATATATATATTTTGTCATTATGGGATATTATGTGTAGATTGATGAGGGTGGAAAAAAACGATGTAATTCATTTTAGAATAAGGCTGTAACGTAACAAAATGTGGAAAAAGGGGTTCTGAATACTTTTCGAAGGAACTGTGGGTGTGTCGATACCTTAGAGCTGGTGTTACGTTGAAACTGATCCCTCTAAGGTCAGCACTGTTGTTGCCAGCTGATTAGCTAGCTGTCTACTACAGATCTGTAGCTCTAAGGGCAGGCAGGTTAACAGTACTCAGCAATGCGGCTGCTGCCAGCCTAATAGCTGGGTTATTGCTACAACGCGGAGCCTTTTGGACCTCATCACTTTTGGGTGAAAAAAGTGTGTATATATATATATATATATATATATATATATATATATATCAAAAATATAATGTAGCCTAACAGAGTGAAAATGTATGAGTGGGACACACAGAAAAAGGTGTTTATAAAGGGTGGTTTTCTTAAAGGAAGTGCCATTAGGGACTGAGCCACATGACAAGGAGGGAAAGAGGGGGGGGGGCTGAGAGGGAGAGAAAACAGGAAGAGAAACTCAAAATCCAGTAGGACCTGTTGGGTCAGTCTGACATCATCAACAGGTTTTCAAACGTAAAACACACAGCACTCTCTACTTACAGAGAACAAACTACCATGACCAGGGGAATCACACACCAGTCTCTACCTACAGAAAACCAACTACCATGACCAGGAATCACACCCCAAAGTCTCTACCTTACAGAGAACAAACTACCATGACCAGGGGAATCACACCCCAGTCTCTACCTTACAGAGAACAAACTACCATGACCAGGGGGAATCACACCCAGCCTTCACCTTACAGAGAACAAACTACCATAAACTAGGGAATCACACACCAGTCTCTGCCTACAGAGAAAATAACTACCACACCAGGGGGAATCACACCCCAGCCTCACTCAGAGAACAAACGCTACTCATGACCAGGGGAATCACACCCCAGTCTCTACCTTACAGAGAACAAACTACCATGGACCAGGGAATCACACCCCACCACCTACAGAGGACAACACTGTGACTAGGGGGAATCACACCAGTTTCTGGGCACCCACAGAGAACAAAACTACCATGGACCAGGTAACACAATTAGTTCTCACTCTTACAGAGAATTAAATTCATGGACTAGGGGAATTACACCCAGTCTCCACCTACAGAGAACAAACTACTATGGACTAGGGGAATCATAACCAAATTGCCCTGTACAGAGAAAACAAACTGTCACACCAGGGGGAATCACACACTAGTTCTACCTACAGAGAAATAAACTACCATGACCAGGGAATCACATACCAGTCTCTACCTTACAGAGAACAAACTACCATGACCAGGGAATCACACACCCAGTCTCTGCCTAGAGAGAACAAACTACCATGACCAGGGGGAATCACACCCCAGTCTCTACCTACAGAGAACAAACTACCATGACCAGGGAATCACACCCCAGTCTCTACCTACAGAGAGAACAACTACCATGACCAGGGGAATCACACCCAGTCTCTACCTACAGAGAACAAACTACCATGACTAGGGGAATCTCTCCACCTACAGAGAACAAACTACCATGACCAGGGAATCACACCCCAGTCTCCACCTACAGAGAACAAACTACCATGGACCAGGGAATCACACACCAGTCTCTACCTACAGAGAACAGTCTGACTAGGGAATGACACCCCAGTCTCTAACTACAGAATGACTCACACACCAGTCTCCACCTACAGAGAACAAATGAAACTTGAGAACAACTAAATGAAACTTGACACCTGTGGAATGGTATCAGGAAGGCTACCGTGTATAACTAACTATACAATACTGCACAGCTTTTCAACAGTGATGTGTTCTTTTTTAGCAACACAATAGGGATCTTTAAGGGACACAATAAGATGACCGTATATTACGGTCTCGTTCATTGACCGCTGGTCTAGAAATCAACAGTTCTGGAGAAAACAGGTATTTACTATGAGGGCGTCAGGTAGCCTAGTGGTTTAGAGGGGCGCTCAGGTAGCCTAGTAGTTAAGAGGGGCGTCAGGTAGCCTAGTGGTTAAGAGGGGCGTCAGGTAGCCTAGTGGTTTAGAGGGGCGCCAGGTAGCCTAGTGGTTAAGAAGGGCGTCAGGTAGCCTAGTGGTTTAGAGGGGGCAGGTAGCCTGAGTGGTTAAGAGGGGCGTCAGGTAGCCTAGTGGTTAAGAGGGGCGTCAGGTAGCCTAGTGGTTTAGAGGGGCGTCAGGTAGCCTAGTGGTTTAGAGGGGCGGCAGGTAGCCTAGTGGTTAAGAGGGGCGGCAGGTAGCCTAGTGGTTTAGAGCGTTGGGTCAGTAACTGAAAAGGTTGCTGGATTGAATCGCCGAGCCGACAAGGTAAAAATCTGTTGCTCTTCCCCACTGTTCCTCCCGGTAGGCGGTCATTGTAAATAATAATTTGTCTTGCCTAGTTAAATGAAAGGTTAAATAAATATTTACTTGTGACAACTTTCAACACTTAACGGAACTGATCTGAAAACAAGACCGGCATCTTGCAACTAAAGCTTTGAAAGGATGTGACCTTTCTAAGGTTTGAAATATCTTGAGAGGCTTATGTGTTCATCGAGGTTGGAGCTTTGGACAGGATCAGGTCTAAACCAGGATTATATCCGGGCAGAACCTGGTTAGGTCCTTTGGATCAGGTCTAAACCAGGATTATATCCGAGCAGAAATGAGTTAGTTTGTTTCTTTGGATCAGGTCTAAACCAGGATTATATCCGAGCAGAAATGAGTTAGTTCGTTTCATTGGATCAGGTCTAAACCAGAATTATATCCGAGCAGAAATTAGTTAGGGTCCTTTGGATCAGGTCTAAACCAGGATTATATCCGAGCAGAAATTAGTTAGGGTCCTTTGGATCAGGTCTAAACCAGGATTATATCCGAGCAGAAATTAGTTAGTTCGTTTCATTGGATCAGGTCTAAACCAGGATTATATCCGAGTTAGTTAGTTACAGGTCTAAACCAGGATTATATTAGCAGAAATTAGTTACTTTGGATCAGGTCTAAACCAGGATTATATCCCGAGCAGAAATTAGTTAGTTACTTTGGATCAGGTCTAAACCAGGATTATATCCGAGCAGAAATTAGTTAGTTAGTTATCGAAACCAGAGTTGAGCATTAGTTAGTTACAGGTCTAAACCAGGATTATATCCGAGCAGAAATTAGTTAGTTAGTTACTTTGGATCAGGTCTAAACCAGGATTATATCCGAGCAGAAATTAGTTAGTTAGTTACTTTGGATCAGGTCTAAACCAGGATTATATCCGAGCAGAAATTAGTTAGTTAGTTACTTTGGATCAGGTCTAAACCAGGATTATATCCGAGCAGAAATTGATTGAGTTATCAGGTCTAAACCAGGATTATATCTTTGTTAGTTACTTTGGATCAGGGTCTAAACCAGATTATATCCGAGCAGAAATTAGTTAGTTAGTTACTTTGGATCAGGTCTAAACCAGGATTATATCCGAGCAGAAATTAGTTAGTTAGTTACTTTGGATCAGGTCTAAACCAGGATTATATCCGAGCAGAAATTAGTTAGTTAGTTACTTTGGATCAGGTCTAAACCAGGATTATATCCGAGCAGAAATTAGTTAGTTTCTTTGGATCAGGTCTAAACCAGAATTATATCTGAGCAGAAATTAGTTTGGGTCCTTTGGATCAGGTCTAAACCAGAATTATATCAGAGCAGAAATTAGTTAGTTACTTTGGATCAGGGTCTAAAATCATATACTGGTCACAAGTTTCAGGTGGAAAGACGTTTTGACAGACAGCCCTAAAACTGGACACTGAGCCCCACCTGCTGTTTGTAAATGGTATTACACATTAATGGAGCCAAACGTTACACACATCCTGTAAACAGATTAAGTTAACAATAATTTAAAAATTAACTAGAAAATATATATTTTAATCAATAATTGTTGACAGTGAAACCATTCCCTCCATGTTTCTTATTGCCTACACAATGCAGTACTTTCTACCAGAGTCTTATGTGACCTGGACAAAAGTAATGTCCTTAATAGGGAAAAGGGTGCCATTTGGGACAGACTACTATATAAATTATAATCTTGCAGACTCAAATTATCTCTCCTCTCCTCCAGTCACATCCCATAAAGTCCCGCCCAGACCCTGCCTTTCTCCACTCCTGTCTCTCCTGTCTTTCTCCACTCCTGTCTCTCTCTCCACCCCTGTCTTTCCACTCCTGTCTCTCTCTCCACCCCTGTCTTTCTCCACTCCTGTCTCTCTCTCCACCCCTGTCTTTCTCCACTCCTGTCTCTCTCTCCACCCCTGTCTTTCTCCACTCCTGTCTCTCTCTCCACCCTGTCTTTCTCCCTCCTGTCTCTCTCTCCACCCCTCTCTTTCTCCACTCCTGTCTCTCTCTCCACCCCTCTCTTTCTCCACCCTGTCTCTCCTGCCTCTCCACTCCTCTCTCTTTCTCCACTCCTGTCTCTCTCTCCCACCCTCTCTTTCTCCCTCCTGTCTCTCCTGCCTCTCCACCCTCTCTCTTCTCCACTCCTGTCTCTCTCTCCACCCCTCTTTCTCCACCCTGTCTCTCCTGCCTCTCCACCCTCTCTTTCTCCACTCCTGTCTCTCTCTCCACCCCTCTCTTTCTCCACCCCTGTCTCTCCTGCCTCTCCACTCCTCTCTCTTTCTCCACTCCTGTCTCTCTCTCCACCCCTCTCTTTCTCCACTCCTGTCTCTCCTGCCTCTCCACTCCTCTCTCTTTCTCCACTCCTGTCTCTCCTCTCCACCCCTCTCTTTCTCCACTCCTGTCTCTCCTGCCTCTCCACTCCTGTCTCTCCTGCCTCTCTCCACTCCTGTCTCTCTCTCCACCCCTGTCTTTCTCCCTCCTGTCTCTCCATCCTTTCCACTCCTGTCTCTCTCTCCACCCCTGTCTTTCTCCACTCCTGTCTCTCCATCCTTTCCACTCCTGTCTCTCTCTCCACCCCTGTCTTTCTCCACTCTTGTCTCTCCTCTCTCTCTCTCCACTCCTGTCTTTCTCCACTCCTGTCTCTCCTGCCTCTCCACTCCTCTCTCTTTCTCCACTCCTCTCTCTCCTGCCTCTCTCCACTCAGGCTGTGCGGATTCCATCAACAGCAGGGACTGACCCGTAACAGGGTGTCATCATGGTGACTCCAGCCACAGCCCAGGCCTCAATAAACACTCTATAATGTAGTGCTGCAGTAACAGAGCCCTGTTCCCCTCTGCTGTCTCCTCTCTTCCACTGCACTGTGTGGAACGGACACACACGCACCCACCCTGTCACTGTCAATTACCCTGTTCCAGAGATCAGTTCCGGACTCCATCAAGCCACTGATCAGCCGTGTTAGTTAGGTGAGTGACATGGTGTGTTTGTGCGAGTGCCTGCGCAAGTGTCTATGAGGAGTGACGTGTTGCTAACGCAGGCCAGCCAGGGTGACTCCCCTGGCAACATAACGTCTGTGTCCGCAGGACAGCCTGTTCCCTATTAAGTGTACTATGTAGAGAATAGGTAGCCATTTGGATCAGAAACTTGTCTTCACAAGGACTCAAATATAGTAGGGGAGGACAGGGATAGGTTGGGCTTAATGGCATATGTTTTTGTCCAAGGAAAACAACGGTACATGAATCTCCTGCCGCACATAGCCCTGATCTGTCCCTTTAGTCGTTACAGACCAGAGTAGATTGACAAGGAGGGATGGGCTCAGGAAGGGGAAATCACGGTTGCTCCTTGTTTTCATACAGTGGGGCAAAAAAGTATTTAGTCAGCCACCAATTGTGCAAGTTCTCCCACTTAAAAAAGATGAGACAGGCCTGTAATTTTCATCATAGGTACACTTCAACTATGACAGACAAAATAAGAAAAAAAAATCCTGAAAATCACATTGTAGGATTTTTAATGAATTTATTTGCAAATTATGGTGGAAAATAAGTATTTGGTCAAAAGCAAAAGTTTATCTCAATATTCAATGCTTCTTACGAAGCCACTCCTTCGTGCCCGGGCGGTGTGTTTGGGATCATTGTCATGCTGAAAGACCTAGCCACGTTTCATCTTCAATGCCCTTTGCTGATGGAAGGAGGTTTTCACTCAAAATCTCACGATACATGGCACCATTCATTCTTTCCTTTACACGGATCAGTCGTCCTGGTCCCTTCGCAGAAAAACAGCCCCAAAGCATGATGTTTCCACGTGCTTCACAGTAGGTATGGTGTTCTTTGGATGCAACTCAGCATTCTTTGTCCTCCAAACACGACGAGTTGAGTTTTTACCAAAAAGTTATATTTTGGTTTCATCTGACCATATGACATTCTCCCAATCTTCTTCTGGATCATCCAAATGGTCTCTAGCAAACTTCAGACGGGCCTGGACATGTACTGGCTTAAGCAGGGGGACACGTCTGGCACTGCAGGATTTGAGTCCCTGGCGGCGTAGTGTGTTACTGATGGTAGGCTTTGTTACTTTGGTCCCAGCTCTCTGCAGGTCATTCACTAGGTCCCCCCGTGTGGTTCTGGGATTTTTGCTCACCGTTCTTGTGATCATTTTGACCCCAGGGTGAGATCTTGCGTGGAGCCCCAGATCGAGGGAGATTATCAGTGGTCTTGTATGTCTTCCATTTCCTAATAATTGCTCCCACAGTTGATTTCTTCATACCAAGCTGCTTACCTATTGCAGATTCAGTCTTCCCAGCCAGGTGCAGGTCTACAATTTTGTTTCTGGTGTCCTTTGACAGCTCTTTGGTCTTGGCCATAGTGGAGTTTGGAGTGTGACTGTTTGAGGTTGTGGACAGGTGTCTTTTATACTGATAACAAGTTCAAACAGGTGCCATTAATACAGGTAAAGAGTGGAGGACAGAGGAGCTTCTTAAAGAATAAGTTACAAGTCTGTGAGAGCCAGAAATCTTGCTTATTTGTAAGGGACCAAATACTTATTTTCCACCATAATTTGCAAATAAATTCATTAAAAATCCTACAATGTGATTTTCTGGATTTTTTTCTCTCATTTTGTCTGTCATAGTTGAAGTGTACCTATGATGAAAATTACAGGCCTCTCATCTTTTTAAGTGGGAGAACTTGCACAATTGATGGCTGACTAAATACTTTTTTGACCCACTGTAAGTGCCAAGCAAATACACTGCAATTACACCTCCCTCCTCTCCTCCCCTCTCCACCTCCATGTCCCTCTCCACCTCCACCTCCACCTCCACCTCCACGTCCCTCTCCACCTCCACGTCCCTCTCCTCCTCCACCTCCTCCTCCACCTCCACGTCCCTCTCCTCCTCCTCCACATCCTCTCCACCTCCACGTCCCTTTCCTCCTGCCTGTCCCTCTCCTCCTTGCCTGTCCTCCTCTCCCCTCCCTGTCCCTCTCCCCCTCCCTTTCCTCCTGCCTGTCCTCCTTTCCTCCTGCCTGTCCCTCTCCTCCTCCATGTCCCTCTCCACCTGCCTGTCCTCCTTTCCTCCTGCCCGTCTTCCTTTCCACCTCCCTGTCCCTCTCCACCTCCCTGTCCCTCTCCTCCTCCTCCCTGTCCTTCTTTCCCCCTGCCTGTCCCTCTCCCCCTCCTCCCTGTCCCTCTCCCCCTCCTCCCTGTCCCTCTCCTCCTCCCCCTGTCCCTCTCCTCCGCCTCCCTGTCCTCCGACTCCCTGTCCTCCTCTGCCTCCCTGTCCTCCTCTGCCTCCCTGTCCTCCTCTCCTCTGCCTCCCTGTCCTCCTCTCCTCTGCCTCCCTGTCCTCCTCTCCTCTGCCTCCCTGTCCTCCTCTCCTCTGCCTCCCTGTCCTCCTCTCCTCCGCCTCCCTGTCCTCCTCTGCCTCCCCTCCCTGTCCTCCGCCTCCCTGTCCTCCTCTGCCTCCCTGTCCTCCTCTCCTCTGCCTCCCCTCCTCTCCTCTGCCTCCCTGTCCTCCTGCCTCCCTGTCCTCCTCTCCCTCTGCCTCCCTGTCCTCCTCTCCTCTGCCTCCCTGTCCTCCTCTCCTCTGCCTCAGTCTTTCCCCTCCAGAGACCTGACCCGTTCTTTTCATTTTCCTCCTGTAAGCAGGACAATCACGCTGCTACAGTTTGGCAGCTTCTCAATGAGACAGGTTGGCCTCGTGTTCAGAATGGCCCCATGCAACAGACCTCCTCTCACCTCTGGCTCCCATCTATCTCTCTCTTTTCATCCCTCACTGACTGTGCTTGTCCCAGCATGTCTGACTTCAGCGGCTGCTCCGAGGTCTTGAAAGTCAGTTTTCAGCGGTTCTGCTTTTCACCTGCTGTTCTGAAACGGTGTGGTCTTCTCTTTATCACAGTGTGTGTGTGGTCTTTATCACGGTGTGTGTGTGGTCTTCATCACGGTGTGTGTGTGGTCTTTATCACAGTGTGTGTGTGGTCTTCTCCCTCTTTCCGGATCACATAGAGGAAGATTTTTCTCAGAATGAGCTTTTTTCCCCCAGACATGTCTGGGCACATTGGACATAAATGTTTATTTTCTCTCTGTCTCTCGACAAAACGGTTCTCTACAACATTTCACAGTCCATAGATACCCACTAGAAGCTGAAGTTGAACCAAACCACGACTGAAAACAACCGTACAGTGCTGTAAATGACAAGTAGGAAACCAATTTATTTGATATGATAAACACATTATAATATTTACATACAGAGTAATAAAAATGCAGTCTTAGTAGCACAATGGGTTGTTTCACAAGTATTATAATTATTAATATTATTATTGGAGGATTTATGTTTACACATATTCGCCATCTTGATTGGGGGGTCTGTTGTGGTGGCAAATATCATCAACACCAATTCACTAGATGAATAAATAAAATCAAGGCTATTGATAGTGCATTATCGGTGGTGAACAAACAGAGAACTGCAAGATTGAATTTCTTAACAGAAAAAGACTATTAAATGCATGTGCAAGTTGTCTACAGCAAAAATGTGCACGAAGAGTTATTATTCACAAAGATAATGTAGTAATCAGAACCGTGGAATGAAGAGCCGTAAAGGATCATGGTTGACCAACAACAACAACAAAAAACAAGCCGAAAAAAAAGATTACAAATGAATAATATGACAATTCAAGTAAAACAGGATTTTGTTAACTTAAAAGAACAATTCCCTTAGCCTCAGTGAAGACAGGGTAAATAAAACATCATTCTTCTCTTCTATGTCATCAGAGAACAAACAAAATAGTTGTAAGACTAAAAAGCTAGCCAGCCTGGTTTCGGTTTTTCAAAACAGGAAGTCAAAATTATATACACGAACGAAGAAAGTAAAATTGCTCCCCCCAAAAACGCATCTGTGTTGCTAGAATAAAATTAAAACACACACCTATTAGTAAACTTTGCAAGACTTGACTAGGCTGTCCTCAAACCTTGATCTGTGGAAGGATTCAGATAATATACTATGGTACAAAAGCTGTCTCTCAGACAAGGTTCCCTTTCAGTCCAACATACTATGGGGAGTCGCACTCTCGCGACTTCGGTTGAAGGATCTACGATCGCGCCTGACAGGGCTGACGAAATCCGCGCTTCCCTGGAAGCTCCGACTTTCCACATGGGACACGCGCTAGGCTCGGATTCATACCTTCAATTATTCCACTCTTTCACCTCAATGTGAACAGGACCGATTCAGGCTACTAAAACAAACAATTAGAAAAGCGAAACGTTACATTGCGCCAACTAAACTGTCCTCCAGTCACACGGTTATAGTATTTCTCTGAAAGATCATTTCTGAGTAGTTTGTCTCGGCTTGGTGCATGCTCAGGTGGCCCTCCCTCCAACCAGTCAGTGTGCCCATGTAGAATTCTTGAGGAAGTTTAGTGTTACCGATGGCAACTTTCTGTGGATGGTTTGACAAATCAACTGTAAATTTCGGTGTTCCTCAAGGTTCCGTTTTAGGACCACTATTGTTTTCTCTATATATTTTACCTCTTGGTGATGTCATTCGGAAACATAATGTTAACTTGTCACTGCTATGCGGATGACACACAGCTGTACATTTCGATGAAACATGGTGAAGCCCCAAAATTGCCCTCCCTGGAAGCCTGTGTTTCAGACATAAGGAAGTGGATGGCTGCCAAATGTTCTATTTTTAAACTCGGACAAAACAGAGATGCTTGTTCTAGGTCCCAAGGAACAAAGTGATCTTCTGTTGAATCTGACAATTAATCTTGATGGTTGTACAGTCGTCTCAAATAAAACTGTGAAGGACCTCGGCGTTACTCTGGACCCTGATCTCTCTTTTGACGAACATATCAAGACTGTTTCAAGGACAGCTTTTTTCCATCTACGTAACATTGCAAAAAACTTTGTCCAAAATGATGCAGAAAAATATATCCATGCTTTTGTCACTTCTAGGTTAGACTACTGCAACACTCTACTTTCCAGCTACCAGGATAAAGCACTAAATAAACTTCAGTTAGTGCTAAATACGGCTGCTAGAATCCTGACTAGAACCAAAAAAATTGATCATATTACTCCAGTGCTAGCCTCTCTACACTGGCTTCCTGTTAAGGCAAGGGCTGATTTCAAGGTTTTACTGCTTACCTACAAAGCATCACATGGGCTTGCTCTTTGGTCCTGCCGTACATACCTACACGTACGCTACGTACGCTATGGTCACAAGACGCAGGCCTCCTAACTGTCCCTAGAATTACTAAGCAAACAGCTGGAGGCAGGGCTTTCTCCTATAGAGCTCCATTTTTATGGAATGGTCTGCCTACCCATGTGAGAGACGCAGACTCGGTCTCAACCTTTAAGTCTTTACTGAAGACTTATCTCTTCAGTGGGTCATGAACGGAAAGGCACTGGAGCAATGCTGTCTCTGCCTGGCCGGTTCCCCTCTCTCCACTGGGATTCTCTGTCTCTAACCCTATTACAGGGGCTGAGTCACTGGCTTACTGGTGCTCTTCCATGCCATCCCTAGGAGGGGTGCGTCACTTGAATGGGTTGAGTCACTGACGTGATATTCCTGTCTGGGTTGGCGCCCCCCTCCTGTCTTATCCGGTGTCCTGTGTGAATTTAAGTATGCTCTCTCTAATTCTCTCTCTCTCGGAGGACCTGAGCCCTAAGACCATGCCTCAGGACTACCTGGCCTGATGACTCCTTGCTGTCCCCAGTCCACCTGACCGTGCTGCTGCTCCAGTTTCAACTGTTCTTCAACTGTTCTGCCTGCTGCTATGGAACCCTGACCTGTTCACCAGACGTGCTACCTGTCCCAGACCAGCTGTTTTCAACTCTCTAGAGACAGCAGGAGCGTTAGAGATACTCTCAATGATCGGCTATGAAAAGCCAACTGACATTTACTCCTGAGGTGCTGACCTGTTGCACCCTCGACATCCACTGTGATTATTATTATTTGACCCTGCTGGTCATCTATGAACATTTGAACATCTTGGCCATGTTCTGTTATAATCTCCACCCGGCACAGCCAGAAGAGGACTGGCCACCCCACATAGCCTGGTTCCTCTTTAGGTTTCTTCCTAGGTTCTGGCCTTTCTAGGGAGTTTTTCCTAGCCACCCTGCTTCTACACTTGCATTGCTTGCTGTTTGGGGTTTTAGACTGGGTTTCTGTGCAGCACTTTGAGATATCAGCTGATGTAAGAAGGGCTTTATGAATAAATTTGATTTGCATCCTTATGTTCCTAGAGGAGCTATTCTCTACTTTAAAAATGTACAATGTATTACTATTCTCAGCGTCATGTGGGGATTGACTGAGCCTCACCGGGACTCACCTTCTGGTGGTGCGGTTCAGACGGATCTCTAAATCTATTAAATGGGGTTTGGCTCTGATTTGGCGGCGCTGTACGCATCCCCTTGAGCCTCTGGAGTCTGGTGGATCTGAATATCCTCGCCTTCAAAGCCTCCCTGCTCATAGATTGGGGATCTCCCGCGCGTTATGCGTACACCCTTCACTGTACTCAGTCGTCCACCCCCGAGCGACTCTTAAGGTGAACTTGCGTCCAAATGCGCCCTTTTCTCCGACATTTTCCCTTTTCAGCCTCCTCTGTTTGCTTTCTGAAGAGCCATGGAGGTTACATGCCGTGTGTCCGGTGCGAACTTCACTTCACGTATATTGAACGGGCCTGGGTCATGTGACCAGCATATTGTTTTTTCCCCCGGTTTTGCTAATCTAGCAGGATGCTCTCTAAGCAGCGTCTCACCCACTGGATTGTGGGGATCTCTCTCTCTGGCATATAGCAGCAATGCGTTACCTAGCGCGGTGTACGTGCCCACTCCACCAGGAGTCTGGCAACGTGTCGGCCGTTGTTCAAAGCGTTGACTATAGGAGATAGTTGGGCATCGCCACACACTTGTGAGGTTTTATCGCTTGGATGTCACACAGTGTGCTTACGCCTGGGACCAGGGGAAGTCACTAGGCAGCGCAACGTGTGACTGCCGCATCTGGTGGGGTCAGGTTCATTTAGTATCCGTTAGGGTTGGCTTGGTGAGGGATTATATTTCCCATAGTATGTTGTACCGAAGTTGACTGGCTGGAAGGGAACGTAACGTTATGACTATAACTACTGTTTTCTGAAGGAGGGAAACGAGGTACAACACCTGTTTGGCCCTGCACCGCCCGTTCCTGGGCTCAGTAAAGAGCGGTATTAAGTTGAAGGAATTAATCTGAGCCTCACGCTTATCACCTGTGGAAGGTGTGGCTTCCAGGCAAGGAGAGGATGTAAATTGGCCTTGTCAGGCGTGATTCTAGATCCTTCACCCCGAAGAGCGACTCCCCATTGTGTGTTGTACCTCGTTTCCCTCCTTCTTGGACAGGAAGTTAGTAGTTATAGTCACAACGCTGTGTTTCATGTGTTCAAAACAAATAAGCACACTTGACAACAATGTGCAAGAACCTGTAGTACCCCTGGTATCTGCCCCAATGTGCAGGAACCTGTAGTACCCCAATGTGCAGGAACCTGTAGTACCCCTGGTATCTGCCCCAATGTGCAGGAACCTGTAGTACAGCCCCAATGAAACCTGTAGTACCCCTGGTATCTGCCCCAATGTGCAGGAACCTGTAGTACCCCTGGTATCTGCCCCAATGTGCAGGAACCTGTAGTACCCCCTGGTATCTGCCCCAATGTGCAGGAACCTGTAGTACCCCCTGGTATCTGCCCCAATGTGCAGGAACCTGTAGTACCCCCTGGTATCTGCCCCAATGTGCAAACCATGCCAAGCAACAGTATTGATTAGGGTCCATGATTGTACTGTCAGACAGTGAGCCAGCCAACCAGCCAGTCAGTCTCTCACAGTTTGACCTCCACATCACCATATGATTGGATAAGTCCCCTCCATGTCTCCGTATGATTGGTTGATTCAATAAGACCCCTCCCCTCCCTGTATTCCAGTATTGCTCCCATTGAGGGCTTCAATTTGTGTATCTGTACACAACAAGGCATTCAAGTACACTGACAAGGAGTCGATATAGCAGCTTGAAGTAGCTGTGCCATGCATATCTATGCACATGTAATATTGATGGGTGGGGATTGATTGATTGATTGATTGCTTACTGATTCTTTTTTGAAGCTCATGAATGCTTCCCAAATGGCACCTTTGGACCAGGGCCCCATAGAACCTTATTCCCTATATAGTGCACTACTTTAGACCAGGGCCCTATAGAACCCTATTCCCTACATATAGTGCACTACTTTAGACCAGAGCCCTATGGAACCCTATTCCCTATATAGTGCACTACTTTAGACCAGGGCCCTATAGAACCCTATTCCCTACATATAGTGCACTACCTTAGACCAGGGCCCTATAGAACCCTATTCCCTATATATAGTGCACTACTTTAGACCAGGGCCCTATAGAACCCTATTCCCGATATAGTGCACTACTTTAGACCAGGGCCCTATAGAACCCTATTCCCTATATAGTGCACTACTTTAGACCAGGGCCCTATAGAACCCTATTCCCGATATAGTGCACTACTTTAGACCAGGGCCCTATAGAACCCTATTCCCTATATATAGTGCACTACTTTAGACCAGGGCCCTATTCCCTATAAAGTTCACTGCTTTAGACAGGTCCCTATTCCCTATATAGTGCACTACTTTCGACCAGAACCTTATGGGCCCCCAAATAGGGAAAAGGGTGCCATTTGTAACTCATATAAAGCGCTCTGTCTGAGTGGTGAGACACACTGTCTGTAACCATCTGCTGATCTTGTACTCTAGCTCTGTAGTGTCTGACCCCTGAGTCCGGGGACAGTTCTCCTGCGTAGCCAGATGTCCTCACCTTCCTCCCCAGCCCCTTGGTCATCCACACTCATCCCAGCTAGGCCACGCTGCTTCCCAGGCGGGAAAGTCTCATCCCTGGGGTGGTGGTCCCCATGGCTCCCTGGGGCTGGGGTGTTTAGAGCCCTCTCTTGGCCTTCCTCTCCCAGGGACAGGGCCCCGATAGGCCCATCTAGGTCTGTGTTGGACAGTGAATCAGTGGAGGGTCCTCTGACAGACAGGCAGAAATCATCATCACCACTAAGGATCTCCATTTCTTTCACGTTTCCTCCTCCTTTCACCTCCTTCTCCTGCTGCGCCTCGTAGCACTCCAGGTCAATCTGCTCCTCCACCCAGCGGTCTGTATCCCCTGCCTGCACCTCCCCCCGTTCCTTTCCCTGTCCTTCCCTTTGTCCCTGTCCATCAGGCTCTTCGGAAGACAGTGGAGACAGAGGGGACTCCTGGTCCGGCTCGCCGTCGAAGACGATGTCTGTGTCGATAGTGAAACGGTTCCTCACCAGTTTCCTCCGGCCCAGGGTCCTCGCCGGGTCTGACGCTGCAGAGGGAAGAGAAACAGACAAGGTTTCAGTGGGATGAATGGATGAGATAACAACGCCAATAGAACACATATAAAATATACACCACGTAAGCTAGCTGTTAGTGGTTACCTGCTTTAAATCACACTGACACAAGCACACAGACAGCAAGAGCAGAAAGAGTCTCTTAACAACAAGGAACTTTGGTCCCAAATGAGGACCCAGCCGAGAAGAGATCAACATCCGACGAGCTTCTCCTTCACGTCTCTATGGATTAAAATGACAATTTTTCCAATCACATAATCCACAATCCCATCCCACCCCCCCACACGCCTCTCCCCTCCCGACAGCACCTACCTGCTCTGTTCATGGCAGGCCTGGCTCCCTTCAGGGCACAGAGGCGTTTGCCTCCGAAGGGGACATACTGCTGGTTGGGGGGTAGAGACTCTGTCTTCATCAGTTGACGCGTTGTTTATCTCTTAAAATGGAGTGGACTGTCTTCAGGAAGTCCTTCTTACTGTCCACAGAACTGGACGAAAGAGAGATTTGAAAAGATTTGGCATAGGTCCCCAGATCCTCAAAAAGTTATACAGCTGCACCATTGAGAGCATCCAGACAGGTTGCATCACCGCCTGGTACGGCAACTGCTCGGCATCCGACCGTAAGACGCTACAGAGGGTAGTGTATATGGCCCAGTACATCAGGTCAGGGGTCTCCTGACCCTCCTGTCTCAGCCTCCCAGTATTTATGCTGCAGTAGTTTGTGTCGGGGGCTAGGGTCAGTTTGTTATATCGGGAGTACCTCTCCTGTCCTATTCGGTGTCCTGTGAATCTAAGTGTGCGTTCTCTAATTCTCTCTTTTCTCTCTCGGAGGACCTGAGCCCTAGGACCATGCCCCAGGACTACCTGACATGATGACTCCTTGCTGTCCCCAGTCCACCTGGCTGTGCTGCTGCTCCAGTTTCAACTGTTCTGCCTTATTATTATTTGACCATGCTGGTCATTTATGAACATTTGAACATCTTGGCCATGCTCTGTTATAATCTCCACCGCACAGCCAGAAGAGGACTGGCCACCCCACATATGCTCTCTCTAATTCTCTCTTTCTTTCTCTCTCTCAGAGGACCTGAGCCCTAGGACCATGCCCCAGGACTACCTGACATGATGACTCCTTGCTGTCCCCAGTCCACCTGACCGTGCTGCTGCTCCAGTTTCAACTGTTCTGCCTTATTATTATACGACCATGCTGGTCATTTATGAACATTTGAACATCTTGGCCATGTTCTGTTATAATCTCCACCCGGCACAGCCAGAAGAGGACTGGCCACCCCACATAGCCTGGTTCCTCTCTAGGTTTCTTCCTAGGTTTTGGCCTTTCTAGGGAGTTTTTCCTAGCCACCGTGCTTCTACACCTGCATTGCTTGCTGTTTGGGGTTTTAGGCTGGGTTTCTGTACAGCACTTTGAGATATCAGCTGATGTACGAAGGGCTATATAATTAAATTTGATTTGATTTTGATCACTGGAGCAGGGCTTCCTGCCATACAGGATCTATATACCAGGCGGTGTCAGAGGAACCTAAAGTCATAGACTGTTCTCTCTGCTATCGCACGGCAAGCGGTACCAGAGCACCAAGTCTAGGTCCAAAGGGCTCCTTAACAGATTCAAACTCCAAGCCATTAGACTGATGAACAAGTAATTAAATGGCCACCCAGACTATTTACATTGACCCCCTTCTTCTGTTTTGACACTGCTGCTACTCACTGTTTATTATCTATTACTAACCTGTATCCCCAACACTGACTCTGTACCGGTCCCCTGTATATAGTCTCAACCTGTATCCCCACACACTGACTCTGTACCCCTGTTTATAGTACCCCCCTGTATATAGTCTCATTACTAACCTGTATCCTGTATACACTGACTCTGTAACCTGTACCCCTGTATATAGTCTCATTACTAACCTGTATCCCCACACATTGACTCGGTAGTCTCATTACTAACCTGTACCCTGTTTATAGTCTCATTACTAACCTGTATCCCCCCACACTGTTTATATAGTCTCATTACTAACCTGTACCCCTGTATATAGCCTCATTACTAACCTGTACCCCTGTATATAGTCTCATTACTAACCTGTATCCCCCTCATTACTAACCTGTATATAGTCTCATTACTAACCTGTACCCCCTGTTTATAGTCTCATTACTAACCTGTACCCCTGTATATAGCCTCATTACTAACCTGTATGTATATAGTCTCATTACTAACCTGTACCCTGTACTCATTAATAACCTGTACCCCTGTATATAGTCTCATTACTAACCTGTACCCCTGTATATAGCCTCATTACTAACCTGTATCCCCACATAGCCTGTACCGGTACCCCTGTAATTACTAACCTGTATCCCCACACACTGACTCTGTACCGGTACCCCTGTATATAGCCTCATTACTAACCTGTATCCCCATGACTCTGTACCGGTACCCCCTGTATATAGCCTCATTACTAACCTGTATCCCCACACACTGACTCTGTACCGGTACCCCTGTATATAGCCTCATTACCCTGTATCCCCACACACTGACTTGTATACCCCTCCTCATTACTAACCTGTATCCCCACACACTGACTGGTTATGGTACCCCTGTATATGACTCTGTACCGGTACCCCTGTATATAGCCTGTATCCCCACACACTGACTCGGTACCCCCTGTATATAGTCTCATTACTAACCTGTATCCCCACACACTGACTTTCGGTACTGGTACCCCCCTGTATATAGTCTCATTACTAACCTGTATCCCCACACACTGACTCGGTACCGGTACCCCTGTATATAGCCTCGTTATTGTTATTTTATTGTGTTACTTTTTATTACATTTTTATTTATTGAACTGCACTGTTGGTTAAGGGCTTGTAAGTAAACATTTCACGGTAAGGACTACACCTGTTGTACTCGGGCCATGTGACAAATAAAATAGTATTTGATTGGTTTAATTTGTTGGATAATTAAAAACATTGTCAGATGGTTAATATACAGCTATACAGATATACAATATACAATATACAGACATACAGTTGAAGTCAGAAGTTTACATACACTTAGGTTGGAGTCATTAAAACTTGTTTTTCAACCACTCCACACATTTTTTATAAACTATAGTTTTGACAAGTCGGTTAGGACGTCTACTTTGTGCATGACACAAGTCCAACAATTGTTTAGAGACAGATTATTTCACTTATAATTCACTATATCACAATTCCAGTGGGTCAGAAGTTTACATACACTAAGTTGACTGTGCCTTTAAACAGCTTGGAATGTTCCAGAAAATTATGTCATGGCTTTAGAAGTTTCTGATAGGCTAATTGACACCATTTGAGTCAATTGGAGGTGGATGTATTTCAAGGCCTACCTTCAAACTCAGTGCCTCTTTACTTGACATCATGGGAAAATCAAAAGAAATCAGCCAAGACCTCAGAATAAAATTGTAGACCTCCACAAGTCTGGTTCATCCTTGGGAGCAATTTCCAAATGCCTGAAGGTACCACGTTCATCTGTACAAACAATAGTACGCAAGTATAAACACCATGGGACCACGCAGCCGTCATACCGCTCAGGAAGAAGACGCGTTCTGTCTCATAGATATGAACGTACTTTGGTGCGAAAAGTACAAATCAATCCCAGAACAACAGCAAAGTATCTTGTGAAGATGCTGGACGAAACAGGTACAAAAGGTATCTATATCCACAGTAAAACGAGTCCTATATCGACATAACCTGAAAGGCCGCTCAAGAAGCCACTGCTCCAAAACCGCCATAAATAAAAAAGAGGAATGTGCCAAAATTCAGACCTGAAACACCTGAAACATTTGACCCAAGTTAAGCAATTTAAAGGCAATGCTACCAAATACTAATTGAGTGTATGTAAACTTCTGTCCCACTGGGAATGTGATGAAAGAAATAAAAGCTGAAATAAATAATTCTCTCTACTATTATTCTGACATTTCACATTCTTAAAATAAAGTGGTGATCCTAACTGACCTAAAACAGGGATTTTTTTTTTACTAAGATTCAATGTCAGGAATGGTGAAAAACTGAGTTTAAATGTATTTGGCTAAGGTGTATGTAAACTTCCGACTTCAACTGTATATATATATATATATGTAAACTATAGACTTCAACTGTACATAGGTCAACATCCACAGCATTAATCCGCATCATGAGCTATGCTTTGGGCATCTGGAAAGGCATATATTAATTAATTAATTAAATAAATATGAAAAAAAAACATTTAAACGACTTAAAATATATTGAGGGTGGTTCCAAAGTAAATCAGTGACTTAATGCCAATGTTGTCTTCAGTCAGGACTGATAAACATTCTATCAGTTGGGTCAGGAGGCTCACCTAGCACAGGTGGAATGTATTGACGTGGACGATCTCACACACGGCAGAGCCCTCTCCGTCTATATATACACATTATGTAAACTATCTTTCTTCAACATGTACATAGGTCAACATCCTATTCAGCATTAATCCATGCATCAAGGAGCTTCCCATCTTAGTGCTTTCTATTCAGGGCATCTGGAAAGGCACTATATTAATTAATTAATTAAATAAATCATGAAGAAAAAAAACATTTAAAGAACGCTTAAAATATATGTCTATTCAGGGAGGTTCAAAGTAAATCAGTGACTTAATGCCAATGTTGTCTTCAGTCAGACTGATAAACATTCTATCAGTTGGGTCAGGAGGCTCACCTGTCACAGGTGGAATGTCCTTCCGGCCGTCCTTCTGACTCGGACTTGACGTGAGAAGAACATCTCACACTATTCGGCAGAGCCCTCTCCGTCTGCAATGGCGCGCAAAGAACATCATGTTATAACCTCACATATTCAGAACAACTCATTTGTCATGTCTATTCAGACATCATGTCTATTCAGAAAGAGAAGAACATCTCACTCCATCATGTCTATTCAGACAGAGAACATTACAAATAACATCATGTCTATTCAGAAAGAGAAGAACATTACAAATAACATCATGTCTATTCAGAAAGAGAAGAACATTACAAAGAACATCATGTCTATTCAGAAAGAGAAGAACATCATGTCTATTCAGAAAGAGAAGAACATTACAAAGAACATCATGTCTATTCAGAAAGAGAAGAACATTACAAAGAACATCATGTCTATTCAGAAAGAGAAGAACATTACAAAGAACATCATGTCTATTCAGAAAGAGAAGAACATCATGTCTATTCAGAAAGAGAAGAACATTACAAAGTACATCATGTCTATTCAGAAAGAGAAGAACATCATGTCCATTCAGAAAGAGAAGAACATCATGTCTATTCAGAAAGAGAAGAACATTACAAAGAACATCATGTCTATTCAGAAAGAGAAGAACATTACAAAGAACATCATGTCTATTCAGAAAGAGAAGAACAAATAACATCATCTATTCAGACAGAGAAGAACATCATGTCTATTCAGAAAGAGAAGAACATTACAAAGTACATCATGTCTATTCAGAAAGAGAAGAACATTACAAAGTACATCATGTCTATTCAGAAAGAGAAGAACATTACAAAGTACATCATGTCTATTCAGACAGAGAAGAACATCATGTCTATTCAGAAAGAGAAGAACATTACAAAGAACATCATGTCTATTCAGAAAGAGAAGAACATTACAAAGAACATGTCTATTCAGAAAGAGAAGAACATCATGTCTATTCAGAAAGAGAAGAACATCATGTCTATTCAGAAAGAGAAGAACATCATGTCTATTCAGACAGAGAACATTACAAATAACATCATGTCTATTCAGAAAGAGAAGAACATTACAAAGAACATCATGTCTATTCAGACAGAGAACATTACAAATAACATCATGTCTATTCAGAAAGAGAAGAACATTACAAAGAACATCATGTCTATTCAGAAAGAGAAGAACATTACAAAGAACATCATGTCTATTCAGAAAGAGAAGAACATTACAAAGAACATCATGTCTATTCAGACAGAGAAGAACATTACAAAGAACATCATGTCTATTCAGAAAGAGAAGAACATTACAAAGAACATGTCTATTCAGAAAGAGAAGAACATCATGTCTATTCAGAAAGAGAAGAACATCATGTCTATTCAGAAAGAGAAGAACATCATGTCTATTCAGACAGAGAACATTACAAAGAACATCATGTCTATTCAGACAGAGAACATTACAAAGAACATCATGTCTATTCAGAAAGAGAAGAACATTACAAAGAACATCATGTCTATTCAGACAGAGAAGAACATTACAAAGAACATCATGTCTATTCAGAAAGAGAAGAACATTACAAAGAACATGTCTATTCAGAAAGAGAAGAACATCATGTCTATTCAGAAAGAGAAGAACATTACAAATAACATCATGTCTATTCAGAAAGAGAAGAACATTACAAAGAACATGTCTATTCAGAAAGAGAAGAACATTACAAAGAACATCATGTCTATTCAGAAAGAGAAGAACATTACAAATAACATCATGTCTATTCAGAAAGAGAAGAACATCATGTCTATTCAGACAGAGAAGAACATCATGTCTATTCAGAAAGAGAAGAACATTACAAATAACATCATGTCTATTCAGAAAGAGAAGAACATTACAAAGAACATCATGTCTATTCAGAAAGAGAAGAACATTACAAAGAACATCATGTCTATTCAGAAAGAGAAGAACATTACAAAGAACATCATGTCTATTCAGAAAGAGAAGAACATCATGTCTATTCAGACAGAGAAGAACATCATGTCTATTCAGAAAGAGAAGAACATTACAAATAACATCATGTCTATTCAGAAAGAGAAGAACATTACAAATAACATCATGTCTATTCAGAAAGAGAAGAACATTACAAATAACATCATGTCTATTCAGAAAGAGAAGAACATCATGTCTATTCAGAAAGAGAAGAACATTACAAAGTACATCATGTCTATTCAGACAGAGAAGAACATCATGTCTATTCAGAAAGAGAAGAACATTACAAAGTACATCATGTCTATTCAGAAAGAGAAGAACATTACAAAGTACATCATGTCTATTCAGAAAGAGAAGAACATTACAAAGAACATCATGTCTATTCAGAAAGAGAAGAACATTACAAAGAACATCATGTCTATTCAGAAAGAGAAGAACATCATGTCTATTCAGAAAGAGAAGAACATCATGTCTATTCAGAAAGAGAAGAACATTACAAAGAACATCATGTCTATTCAGAAAGAGAAGAACATCATGTCTATTCAGACAGAGAAGAACATCATGTCTATTCAGAAAGAGAAGAACATTACAAATAACATCATGTCTATTCAGAAAGAGAAGAACATTACAAAGAACATCATGTCTATTCAGAAAGAGAAGAACATCATGTCTATTCAGACAGAGAAGAACATTACAAAGTACATCATGTCTATTCAGACAGAGAAGAACATTACAAAGAACATCATGTCTATTCAGAAAGAGAACATCATGTCTATTCAGAAGAAAGAACATCATGTCTATTCAGACAGAGAAGAACATCATGTCTATTCAGAAAGAGAAGAACATTACAAATAACATCATGTCTATTCAGAAAGAGAAGAACATTACAAAGAACATCATGTCTATTCAGACAGAGAAGAACATCATGTCTATTCAGACAGAGAAGAACATCATGTCTATTCAGAAAGAGAAGAACATCATGTCTATTCAGAAAGAGAAGAACATTACAAAGAACATCATGTCTATTCAGACAGAGAAGAACATCATGTCTATTCAGACAGAAAATAACATTACAAAGTCAATACAGGAATGGTTGAGTCTTTAGTGTGTCACTCAAGCCTCTGCCAAATGACTCAAATAATCCATTAATAAACTGTAAATGTATTTCAGGATTAACAGCATGGCTGAGTGTACTGTACCTTGGTTATAGAGGGCTCTATATTCAACTGTACCTTGGTGATAGAGGGCTCTATATTCAACTGTACCTTGGTTATAGAGGGCTCTATATTCAACTGTACCTTGGATATTGAGGGCTCTATATTGAACTGTACCTTGGTTATTGAGGGCTCTATATTAAACTGTACCTTGGTGATAGAGGGCTCTATATTGAACTGTACCTTGGATATTGAGGGCTCTATATTCAACTGTACCTTGGTTATTGAGGGCTCTATATTCAATTTATTGAGGGCTAACTATTCAACTGTACCTTGGATATTGAGGGCTCTATATTCAACTGTACCTTGGTTATTGAGGGCTAACTATTCAACTGTACCTTGGATATTGAGGGCTCTATATTCAACTGTACCTTGGTTATTGAGGGCTAACTATTCAACTATACCTTGGCTATTGAGGGCTCTATATTAAACTATACCTTGGTTAGAGGGCTCTATATTAAACTGTACCTTGGTTAGAGGGCTCTATATTAAACTGCACCTTGGTTATTGAGGGCTCTATATTAAACTATACCTTGGTTAGAGGGCTCTATATTAAACTGTACCTTGGTTATTGAGGACTCTATATTAAACTATACCTTGGTTAGAGGGCTCTATATTAAACTATACCTTGGTTAGAGGGCTCTATATTAAACTATACCTTGGTTAGAGGGCTCTATATTAAACTATACCTTGGTTATTGAGGGCTCTATATTGAACTGTACCTTGGTTAGAGGGCTCTATATTAAACTGCACCTTGGTTATTTAGAGCACTATATTGAGCTGTACCTTGGTTATTGAGGGCTCGGACTTGGAGCGTGTCTGTGGAGATCATGTGACGGAAGCGGAATGGGTCCTTGTCTTCAGACGAGACTGACGACGCTCGATGGGAGCCACCCTGAGAGAAACAGACAGCCCTTAGATACGCCCCCCAGACAGACAGATACGCCCCCCAGACAGACAGATACGCCCCCCAGACAGACAGACAGATACGCCCCCAGACCTTAGATACGCCCCCAGACCTTAGATACGCCCCCAGACAGACAGATACGCCCCCCAGACAGACAGATATGCACCCCCCCACCGACAGACAGATACGCACCCCCGACAGACAGATACGCACCTCCCCTACAGACAGATACGCACCCCCTACAGACAGATACGCACCCCCTACAGACAGATACGCACCCCCCTACAGACAGATACACACCCCCAGACAGATACGCACCCCCTACAGACAGATACGCACCCCCCTACAGACAGATACGCACCCCCTACAGACAGATACACACCCCTACAGACAGATACGCACCCCCTACAGACAGATACACCCCCCAGATACACACCCCTACAGACAGATACGCACCCCCCTACAGACAGATACGACAGATACCCCCCTACAGACAGATACGCACCCCCCTACAGACAGATACGCACCCCCCTACAGACAGATACACACCCCCCACAGACAGATACACACCCCCTACAGACAGATACGCACCCCCTACAGACAGATACGCACCCCCTACAGACAGATACTCACCCCAACAGATCCATAAATGATTGCCAAAGCATCTATATAGTGCTTATGAAGACGTTATGAATGCTCTATAAAGCCTTTCTAAGTTAGTAAGTTACTGGGATGTGACCATTTTAGGTAATTTAAGGCAGGTTGGTTTAGATGGCTGTGTGATATGCCTTTACAATACATCAACTGGTACCACTGACCCAGTGGACTAGGTATGGAAGGTACCACTGACCCACTGGACTAGTTATGGAAGGTACCACTGGACTAGGTATGGAAGGTACCACTGACCCACTGGACTAGTTATGGAAGGTACCACTGGACTAGGTATGGAAGGTACCACTGACCCACTGGACTAGTTATGGAAGGTACCACTGGACTAGGTATGGAAGGTACCACTGACCCACTGGACTAGTTATGGAAGGTACCACTGGACTAAGTATGGAAGGTAACACTGGACTAGTTATGGAAGGTAACATTGGACTAGGTATGGAAGGTAACATTGGACTAGTTATGGAAGGTAACATTGGACTAGTTATGGAAGGTAACACTGGACTAGGTATGGAAGGTAACATTGGACTAGGTATGGAAGGTACCACTGACCCAGTGGACTAGGTATGGAAGGTAACATTGGACTAGGTATGGAAGGTACCACTGGACTAGGTATGGAAGGTACCACTGACCCAGTGGACTAGGTATGGAAGGTACCACTGGACTAGGTATGGAAGGTACCACTGGACTAGGTATGGAAGGTACCACTGACCCAGTGGACTAGGTATGGAAGGTACCACTGGACTAGGTATGGAAGGTACCACTGGACTAGGTATGGAAGGTACCACTGACCCCGTGGACTAGGTATGGAAGGTACCACTGACCCAGTGGACTAGGTATGGAAGTGATGCTTCAACAAAGCCAAATAAATTAGAACCACTTGATGGGAATGGAATATCAAGGTTAGAATTCAGAGAAACTATGGTTGAAAGGTTTGGTTGTGTTAAGAGACGGAACTTACCATTTTCTTCTTCTGCTTGGATCCATCCTTACACACAAACACCACGGCTGTTCTGAAGACTAAACCATGAAGAGGGCGATGGAAGGGGTAGCAGAAAGATTTCAGTGTCTATGTAATACGTTTCAAATACATGAAATAAGCTACCATAATACAGTATTATGTTAATTGGAGTGATCAGGCTTGCACTCAGTCCCAAATTGGCTGTGGTCAAAAGTAGTGCACTATAACAGGAATAGGGGACACAGTCTATGTCATTAGACAGAGTGGTACATGTATCCCCTTATGTAACAGACAGCCATCTTAAGAGTGATCTAGAGAAGGTTCTAAGTAGCTTTGTCCAATTCTAGAACTAGAACCCCATTAGCTACATGGTTCTGAGAGCTACATGGTTCTGAGAAGGCCACAGCCGATGCACACTAGGTATTGCCCTTAACGTACTGAAAGCAGCCAGTTGGGGTTCTTTCTTCCATTTGCCCAGGGAGGAGGGAGGGTTGATCCAGGCTACGCTGGTGTGGAGCAGCAAGTCACCCATCGACAGATCAGCAACCTACAACACACAACACAACCATGTTACACCCATGTTATAACACAGCCATGTTACAACACAACCATGTTACAACCATGTTACACCCATGTTATAACACAGCCATGTTACACCCATGTTAAAACACAGCCATGTTACACCCATGTTAAAACACAACCATGTTACACCCATGTTACAACACAACCATATTACAACACAACCATGTTACAACACAACCATGCTACAACACAACCATGTTACACCCATGTTACAACATAACCATGTTACAACACAACCATGTTACACCCATGTTACAACACAACCATGTTACACCCATGTTACAACACAACAATGTTACACCCATGTTACAACACAACCACGTTACACCCATGTTACAACATAACCATGTTACACCCATGTTACAACACAACCATGTTACACCCATGTTACAACATAACCATGGTTACACCCATGTTACAACACAACCATGTTACACCCATGTTACAACACAACCATGTTACACCCATGTTACAACACAACCATGTTACACCCATGTTACAACACAACCATGTTACAACACAACCATGCTACACCCATGTAATAACAGCCATGTTACACCCATGATACAACACAACCATGATACAACACAACCATGCTATAACACAACCATGTTACACCCATGCTACAACACAACCATGCTACAACCATGCTATAACACAACCATGCTACAACCATGCTATAACACAACCATGCTACAACCATGCTATAACACAACCATGTTACACCCATGTTACAACACAACCATGTTACAACCATGTTACACCCATGTTACAACACAACCATGTTACACCCATGTTACAACACAACCATGTTACACCCATGTTACAACACAACCATGTTACACCCATGTTACAACACAACCATGTTACACCCATGTTACAACACAACCATGTTACACCCATGTTACAACACAACCATGTTACAACGCAACCATGTTACAACGCAACCATGTTACAACGCAACCATGTTACAACACACCCATGTTACAACACACCCATGTTACAACACACCCATGTTACAACACAACCATGTTACACCCATGTTACAACACAACCATGTTACAACACACCCATGTTACATTAACAATACACCAATGTTACAGCAATCCAATCCCTCAACATACTCTGGGAAATTCTCCAATGACCTATTCCCTATTTAGTGCACTACTTTAGACCAGAGCTATGGCACCCTATTCCCTATTTAGTGCACTACTTTAGACCAGAGCTATGGCACCCTATTCCCTATTAGGTGCACTACTTTAGACCAGAGCTATGGCACCCTATTCCCTATTTAGTGCACTACTTTAGACCAGAGCTATGGCACCCTATTCCATATTTAGTGCACTACTTTAGACCAGAGCTATGGTACCCTATTCCCTATTTAGTGCACCCCTTTAGACCAGAGCTATGGCACCCTATTCCCTATTTAGTGCACTACTTTAGACCAGAGCTATGGTACCCTATTCCCTATTTAGTGCACTACTTTAGACCAGAGCTATGGTACCCTATTCCCTATTTAGTGCACTACTTTAGACCAGAGCTATGGCCCTTTTCAAAATAAGTAGTGTGTAGCAAATAAGGTGTAATTTGAACCACACCGCCACTGATACCACAGACACACCTGGAGAACATGAGGAGACTCCCAACAACAACACACCTCTGTCTGGATACCACAGAACGTGAGGAGACTTCCAACAACACTGTACCTGTCTGGATACCACAGAACATGAGGAGACTCCCAACAACACACCTCTGTCTGGATACCACAGAACATGAGGAGACTCCCAACAACAACACACCTCTGTCTGGATACCACAGAACATGAGGAGACTCCCAACAACACACCTCTGTCTGGATACCACAGAACATGAGGAGACTCCCAACAACAACACACCTCTGTCTGGATACCACAGAACATGAGGAGACTCCCAACAACAACACTGTACCTGTCTGGTTACCACAGAACGTGAGGAGACTTCCAACAACAACGCACCTCTTTCTTGTCTCCAGTCTGCTCCGCTATGAGCTGGTCAAACACCAACCCAAACTCCTCGTGGATCTTCTGCATCTCATTGATGTGACTGGCCACCTTGTTCATGGCCTTCATAGCAACTGGACAGGATGTAGAGAGAAGAGGAACACTATTATACTAAACCTAAGCCTTCTGCTTCCCATTGATAAATTAATAATATATTTTTTTTAAAGTATATTTATTGTCACATATACCTCCCTCCCTCCCTCCCTCATTCAGGTGATAGTGTTCTTCACTGTCAGGGTCAGTCAGTGAGTACAGCTCTCTCAGTAGTAGTGGGTACTATAGGACACACCCCTCCCTCCCTCCCTCCCTCCTCCTACATCTCTCTGTAGTAGTGGGTACTATAGGACACACCCCTCCCTCCCCCTCCTCCTACAGCTCTCTCAGTAGTAGTGAGTACTATAGGACACACCCCTCCCTCCCTCCTACAGCTCTCTCAGTAGTAGTGGGTACTATAGGACACACCCCTCCCTCCCTCCCTCCTCCTACAGCTCTCTCAGTAGTAGTGGGTACTATAAGACACACCCCTCCCTCCCTCCCTCCTCCTACAGCTCTCTCAGTAGTAGTGGGTACTATAGGACACACCCCTCCCTCCCTCCTACAGCTCTCTCAGTAGTAGTGGGTACTATAGGACACACCCCTCCCTCCCTCCCTCCTCCTACAGCTCTCTCAGTAGTAGTGGGTACTATAGGACACACCCCTCCCTCCTCCTACAGCTCTCTCAGTAGTAGTGGGTACTATAGGACACACCCTCCCTCCCTCCTCCTACAGCTCTCTCAGTAGTAGTGGGTACTATAGGACACACCCCTCCCTCCCTCCCTCCCCTCCTACAGCTCTCTCAGTAGTAGTGGTACTATAGGACACACCCCTCCCTCCCTCCCTCCTCCTACAGCTCTCAGTAGTAGTGGGTACTATAGGACACACCCCTCCCTCCTCCTACAGCTCTCAGTAGTAGTGGGTACTATAGGACACACCCTCCCTCCCTCCCTCCCTCCTCCTACAGCTCTCTCAGTAGTAGTGGGTACTATAGGACACACCCTCCCTCCTCCTACAGCTCTCTCAGTAGTAGTGGGTACTATAGGACACACCCCTCCCTCCCTCCTCTTACAGCTAGTAGTAGTGGGTACTATAGGACACACCCCTCCCTCCCTCCCTCCCTCCCTCCTACAGCTCTCTCAGTAGTAGTGGGTACTATAGGACACACCCCTCCCTCCTCCCTCCTCCTACAGCTCTCAGTAGTAGTGGGTACTATATGACACACCCCTCCCTCCCTCCCTCCTCCTACAGCTCTCTCAGTAGTAGTGGGTACTATATGACACACCCCTCCCTCCCTCCCTCCCTCCCTCCCTCCCTCCCTCCCTCCCTCCCTCCCTCCCTCCTTACCATTCAGGTGATAGTGTTCTTCACTGTCAGGGTCCGTCAGTGAGTACAGCTGTAGTAGTGGGTACTATAGGACACACCCTCTCCCTCCCTCCCTCCCTCCCTCCCTCCCTCCCTCCCTCCCTCCTTACCATTCAGGTGATAGTGTTCTTCACTATCAGGGTCCGTCAGTGAGTACAGCTCTCTCTTAGCTGGAGTAGTAGTGGGTACTTAAGAACTCTCTGAATGGGTTTGATCAGGTAGGACTCCAGGGTTGAGGAGTGTTGCTGTTTCAGGTTCCTCTCTTCCAGAAACGCCTTGAAGTCTGCATCGGTCTTAGCTAGATGCAATGAGGGGGTTTACACACGTAACCTCCAAACGTTTCAGAAGAGCTGGACAATGAAATAAGATTCAACATAGAGAAGCCCCCTGACTGTCTGCTGGTACCATACTGTTATGTGATCTGTTAATAAACGCCATACAGGAACAACACTCTTATGTCTTAGCTGGAAGCAGAGGAGAGTTTAATATACAGCCAAATATTTATGTCTTAGCTGGAAGCAGAGGAGAGTTTAATATACAGCCACATATTTATGTCTTAGCTGGAAGCAGAGGAGAGTTTAATATACAGCCACATATTTATGTCTTAGCTGGAAGCAGAGGAAAGTTTAATATGCAACCAACACATTCTGTTGTAGCTATGAAGAGGTCATTCAACACTGTGGATGGTGTATCAATACACAGAGTCACTACAAAGATACAGGCGTCCTTCCTAACTCAGTTGCCGGAGAAGAAGGAAACCGCTCAGGGATTTCAACATGAGGCCAATGGTGTCTTTAAAACAGTTACGGAGTTTGATGACTGTGATAGGAGAAGACTGAGGATTGATCAACAACATTGTAGTTACTCCACAATACTAACCTAAATGACAGAATGAAAAAAGAAGCCTGTACAGAATAAATATATACCAACAAGGAATTAAAGTAATACTGCAAAACATGTGGCAGAGCAATTCACTTTCTGTCCTGAATACAAGGTGTTATGTTGGGGGCAAATCCAATACATTACTGAGTACCACTCTCCATGTTTACATGCATAGTGGTGGCTGCATCATGTTATGGGTATGCTTGTAATCATTAAGGACTGGGGAGTTTTTCAGGATAAAAAATAAACCGAATGGAGCTAAGGACAGGCAACATCCTAGAGGGAAAACCTGGTTCAGTCTGCTTTTCCACCAGACACTGGGAGATGAATTCACCTTTCAGAAGGACAATAACCTTAAACACAAGGCCAAATCTACACTGGAGTTGCTTACCAAGAAGGCAGTGAATGTTCCTGAGTGGCCGAGTTACAGTTTTGACTTAAATCGACTTGAAAATCTATGGCAAAACTTGAAAATGATTTGTCTAGCAATAATAATAACAGGAAAATAATGCACAATACAGGTGTTCAAAGGACTTAGATACCAGGAAGACTCACAGCTGTAAATCGCCGTCAAAAGGTTTTCTAACATGCGTTGACTCAAGGGTGTGAATACCAATGTAAATGAAATATATTTTTCTATACTCCGTTTGAACACACATTGTTAGAAACATGTTTTCACTGTCATTATGGAGTATTGTGTGTCGATGAGTGAGAGAGAAACATCTATTTACATCCATTTTGAATTCAGGGCTGTAACAACAAAAATGTGGATTAAGTCAAAGGGGGTATGAATACTTTTCTGAAGTCACCAGGGCCCATAGGGAATGGTCAAAAGTAGGGCACTACTTAGGGAATGGTCAAAAAGAAGTTGGGCACTATGTAGGGAATGGTCAAAAGTTGGGCACTACGTAGGGTGTACCTTTATGTACCTTT